>NC_041830.1:6331833-6632916 GCF_900964775.1 Scleropages formosus | reverse complement strand
CAAACTGTTCACCACAGTGGTTGCTGACCCAGCCTCCTCCAGCAACACAATCTACACAATCAAAAATGAGAATATATGTGAGGTTCACTGAGTTCACAAAAAGGAAACTTGAGAACACAATAATTTAGCCACAAAGAAATAGAATACCTTGGCCACGGAGAAATGTCACGTGCACGTGCATCCCACAACAAGCATCTTGAGTGCAGAGGATAACATACCACAGTGCTCACCTTGGACTCAATGGTATTCAGCCTTTCGTTCAAGTTTGCATAGCCGGTGCAGTTCATGCACTCTAGAGAGACAGAAAGAGGGAGAATGCAAAAGACAGAGAGAAATTATGGTGTCTTGTTCCAAGGGGACATGGACTCTGTACAAAAGACACATTCAAACGGACAGAAATGCAGACAAGCTGACATACTCACTGCCACAGCCTCTACATCTTACTAAATAAAATAAACCATTTAAAATTCAATTTAAACAGAGGAATAGGACCACGCATAACTTACGATTAGTGTAGCTGATACAATGACAGAGACGTCCACAGAGTGAGAAGGAAAACAATCACTTGAGCCGACAGGCTTGGGCCTATGCTGCAGCAAGTGAGACCAAATGGCAGTAGGGTCCCAGTTACTGGAGCTAGTGAGTGTGGGGCTTTACAGCAATGGAGGACTATGGAGCAGTAGCCCAGAGGCCCACAGTGATTCATACGTAAACATGAGGACACAACGGGACACAGCACCCTTTTCCTCACCTCAACCATCCCATACGTGCATTGACATTTGTGAGGTCCTTGGGACTGCTGTTGTCTGGACTTGGGTCCAGGGCAGACAACCACAGAACCTTCCCTCCTTTGTGCCTAGAGCCTTTTACACATGGCTTGGCATGAAACAATCTGGGCCAAGGAGACACCCTTGTTCTGCACAGTATTGGAAGGGTTTGGCAGTACAACAAACCTGGATTAAAATGAGTAAGCAAGATAAATATACTTTTTATCTAAAAACACAGCATCTGCAAAAAAGTTTGCAGCAACTGCACATATATATCAAAACATCAATACAGGCCTTGGAAAAAGTGATCTGGAAACACTCAGTTTGCATTTCAAAATTAAACTCAGGAAAATGGGTTTCACTGGACATGCCAAGGATATGATATGCAGCCCTTACAAAGCTGATTGCTTAGCACAGACATCTCTACCTGGATTGAACAGGATCTCACACCAACCGTGGCAGCCCTTTGAGTACTAACATCAAGTGCAGGGTTTCTCAAGGTCCTTTTTCCCATGTTATGATGCAAAAAGCATGGAATCTCAGAAAAAAAGGTGTTCTTTAAAGAGGGCTACAGGCTTAGGGATATTTTCAGTCCACGGGCATTGGTCTCCTTATCAAAGACAATGTGCAGGGTCTGCTCTGACCAGCCTTGACATCACACTGGGTGAAAAGCTAAGAAAACAAACTGTGAGGGCTCAGTAAACAAGCAGCGACAATATGCAACTAAAATGACTGCTTGCTGTGCTCTCAGGTGGCTCAGTAAGTGAATGTGCTTTCCCTGGGAATTCTGGTGCTTTGAGTCTGTTCTACATCATTAGCCAACAGGGTCTAAGTACTAAGCTCAATGCTTTGTGTCAGTGGAACTGTGAGTAATGCTCATCGGCTTGTTTGGAACGTATGAGAAGCACAAGCAGTTCAGAACTGAGTTAGGTGTAGTACGTTCCTCAAGCAACTTTAGAGGAGCCTTGGGAAAAAAGTCACTGTTAGATGCATAAACAGGGCTTTGAATTACCTTCTAGGCAAGGGAATACAAAATTTCCAAGTGATTTAGGTTGAACATAAAAATATGAATATGAAAAACCATGCTTTTCAATACATTCTACTCTTTTGTAAGTACCCAGAACAGTTGGACCTTATGAAGCGCAGTAGATTCATGTAGTTATCATAATAAAGGTAACCAGCCAGTCTTTCAGATGCAGTGTTGCAAGAGACAGTAGTAAGTACAGGGTAAAGAAAATGGTATAAAGGCAAGTGTTGCACCTGTGGACCTGCCATGCCATGCATATTGGTGGCATGCAGGGTGTGTGGTGAAGAGAAAGGCTGACTACGCCCACATTGCACATCTGCCCAACATGTGTTTCAGAAGGAGAGTTCTGTGGTCCCCTTGGCAAAGTCTTGCAGTCTATAACAATAAGAAGACTAACTTAGGAAGTTCAAACTCGGCAATAACATGGACTCACAATCTGAACCAGAGCAGCAGTGTGCACACACCAGAGGATGGATGAATAACCACGGCAAAACAACAAAAGAACGAGTGATCAGATCCCTCTTGAGAACTGGACCTAAAAGTATTTAAAAATAAAGAAAAAATTTTTTTAAAAAAAAGGATAGTTTGTTCGGACATTTTATTCTCCGTTCCTGTGTTATTATTGCAAAGCTGATTTTTTACACATTATTCAACTGTCCCGTCGTAATGTCCATCTTTTTTCTGGTTTTGTCTAGGTGAGGAATCCAAGTGATTTAGTCTTTATATGAAAAAATGTGCTTAACTTACTGATGCCCTTTTGAACAAAATTAAGCTTCTTCAAGAACACCGCAGGCCAAATGTTTCTGGAAGTGTCATAAGTACATACATACACACACACTTTCAGAACATACACACACACTTTCAGAACTGCTCGTCCCATACGGGGTCACAGAGCCTACCCGGTAACACGGGACGTAAGGCCAGAAGGGGAGGGGACACACCCAGGACAGGACAGGACAGGACAGGACACCAGTCCATCGCAAGGCACCCCAAGCGGGACCCAAACCCCAGACCCACCGGAGAGCAGGACTGTAGTCTAACCCACTGCGCCACCAAGTACAAACATTTACCTTTATATGGTATACATGCTAAAGTGTACACTTTCTACACTTTATACTTCTTGGTTGACAAACCACAATTGGTTCCAGCACCCAGGTTGTTAAACCCTATATAGTACAACAGCTTGTATTGACCTTTATTGCACATGGAGAGTTTCTAACCATGAAATCAAAGGTTTCTAAAGATGGAAACTCCTACAACCCATGAAGCAAATTAAAAAAAATGCAATAATGTGAAGCACTGTACACTTATTCCTTGTTATCCGGTTAAAATTCATTCCCAAAAAATCAAACTATGAAATGACTTATTTTGTCATTTCTTGTGGATAAAATCTGGGTTTGTTCCAAGTCTGTCCCAAGTTCACCCCAAAACCACCCTAAATGTTTCCCAACATCATGATAACAAAGTACTGTACCACATTAAAACAGAAAGAACAACATACTCTCAGCTCTTCATGTATTTTTTTCATGGTTTTACTTTTTCACTGTTACCAGGATTTATTTTTTAAAAATCATTTTTTTTAATTTGCATTTGTGAATACTTGAAACAAGTACTAGCTACTGCAGCAAAGATGTAATAACTTCAGTCCCTTTGTTTATAGTTTCCCAATCCAATGTGTTATCGGTTTTTGTCAGCTGATGTGCTTCACTTGTCTAAGAGACATAACGATTAGCTTTATTACTCATTTATATAGTATTGACTAAGTATTCTTGGTAAAGCTGCTGCAAATTGACTACAGTAGCTACTGTATATAACAAGATATATGACTTAAGGGTGCTATTACTAAACAAAAGGTTGAAAACCGCAGGTCATTCATCTATTTTCAATAATGGCTCGTCCTGAGCAAGGTTGCAGTGGGGCTAAGTCTATCCTAGAATCATGTGACACAAGGCTGAGGGGAGGGTACACTCTGGACGGGATACCAGTCCAGTGCAAGTTAGTCAAACACACAGTCACCACCCATTCACACACTAAGGGGAGATTAGAGTCACCAATTCACATGAAAAAAATGGCTTTGAACAGTGAGAGGAAACCCACCCAGACATGGGAGAACATGTAAATTACACAGACTGAGCCTGATTCGAACCTGCACCCTAACAGCCTAACTGCTGTGAGCCAGCAGCACTACTTACTGCACCACTGTGTTACCATGATTTGTTAAAGTAAATTTACCATGATATTGTGTGTGGCCTGGCTTGAAGAAGATGAAGGCTACATGCCTCATTTAAGTAAGTAAAAAAATAAAGGTGTAAACACAAACACGTGAGTAAGCAAGAGAAACCATAGAGTGCTGAAGCGGAACTGAGAGCTTGGGTACCCAGTGCATCTCACAGTCTCTTTCATACAGCAGCTTGGCAAAGTTTTCAAATGCTGCCTGTGACTATTGTGTCAGACCGAATGTTGCAGACCACAGAAATTAAGATCTGCTGTATGCCTGTGTTAAAGCGCTCTGTGTCACTACGTGAGAAGAGCGCTCTATAAATAATAATAAGAATAATAATAATAATAACCTGGAGTGATTAATGATAACTGGTATTTATAATGTCAAATATGAGAAAAACTGGATATCGGACCAAATAACAGGGAATGAGTGTATTCGGTCCAGTTTCCGGGTGACAAACCCATGCCTTTTTCTTAGTCTATCCCAGACTTCTTGCCTTATGCCTGTGTCAAAGTGCTCTGTGTCACTGCGTGAAAAGAGTGCTCAATAAAAATAAACTGAATTGAACTGAATACTCTTAGGATGAATATTTTCATATTACAGTATCAAAACAGTCATTGGTCAAGAAAGCAAACAGTCCTTCACATAATGATCCCACCTGATGTTTGGGAGATGACCTCCCACAGTGGCACTGATTCTGCTTGTGGTTTATATTTGCTGACAAAGCGGCAAGTATTAACTACACACACACACACACACACACACACACACACACACACACACACACACACACATTTTCTGAACCGCTTGTCCCATACGGGGTCGCGGGGAACCGGAGCCTACCCGGTAACACAGGGCGCAAGGCCGGAGGGGGAGGGGACACACCCAGGACGGGACGCCAGTCCGCCGCAAGGCACCCCAAGCGGGACTCAAACCCCAGACCCACCGGAGAGCAGGACCCGGTTCGGATAACCAGGTTAGAAACTTTTTGCCTCTAATGAGGAAAGAGAGTTTTCTGAGTCTTGACACAACCTGCAGAATAACAAATAGGAGCCCTGGGCCTGCTACAAGCAGCAGGAATGCACCATCTCCCCTGTCATTCTCACAGGGGGGTCATTGAAGGCCTGTGCCATTGCTGCTTGGCAGGAAGTTCACTCCCTCAACCTCTGTGAAGGATCTCCAACAATTGCTGCCACTACCGTGCTTTATGACAGTCCAGAACCACATACTATGGCATATGCAAGGGTCAGGAGGCATTCATGGAGATGGCAAGAAAAGAGGGAAAAGATGGCAAGAAAGAAAACAACAGCAACTTTCTATTGCATTAGATTGTTGGAAATATCAAACTTTTATTCGTAAGAGTTAGGTGGTAATTAAATGTTTCTAAGATTTAAGAAACAATCAATAGGTGACCACCTATCAGAGTGAGGCCTTCAAGGTATGCTAATACTCAAATTACATCCATTAAGTCCAAGACTTCCAGTTAAAGCGATAAGTTCAGCCAGAATCTTCACCTAGAGCAATCTAGACAACTATGGGATCCTCAAGAACCCTGATGAAGTTTTCAATAGCAAGTTGTGGACTTTAATAGAGGCAGGGAAACACTAATGAGAGTGAGCTTAGCATGGCCTGTCTTCATCACCAGCCCATATCACCTAACATCATTTATTGCAGGCCATATTTCAATCGTTGTCCATTTGTGTGTTCTTCAGGCAGGTTAAAACAAAGCTTAAAATAAAAAAAAAACTGGCAACAACAGTTTCCCCATGATATGGTAGAGTATTAAAATTTGTTTAAACTGGCAGGCTCTCAAACTTACACTTATATAAAACATTTTATTTTACAATCATTATTACAGGTATCCTGCCCTGTACCTTGGCAAAGACTGCTCTAAATCCATGTGCTTCTGTGGCAGAAGAGCAGCATAGGCCTGTACTGTTTTGCACTGTAGGGGTGTATCTACAGCTGACCTACACTCCCTGCAGCCAGGAACAACCTGCAGACAGCTGGGAATGAAATCCTGTCTGCAAGGATCAGGCTGAAGAGAGGAAATTGCTGATGACCCCTAGAAGGAAAAAACCCAGATATATATATGGTCTGGCAGCCGCAGAGAATCAGTAAATTGTAGATGACCCCCAATGAAAAAAATAAAGTCTGCCCTACCTCATAAAGACATGTTTTTACATCCCCTAAAGAGAAACCTCATCCACATCCTGACCTGAATTGCAGCGGCTGCTGGTGGTGAGGGTGGGGGTAAAGCAGGGTGGGGGAAGGGGTTGCATGTCAGGATAGATGCAGACTGAGGTGGTGGTGGTAGGGGGGTAGCGCTGGTCATGAGCTCTGAGGAAACTGAAGCCAAACAGAAAAAAAATGCAAAGACCCGAGCTTCCCCCACAACCCAACATAACCCGCAGTCACAGCCGTTTGCCAGCAAGACTCCCCTATTGAATTCAGCAGAGTACGAAGCAATGCCCGTGTGTAAAATTCCCTGAAACAAATGGTGCCTTACAAGTAAAGTGCCAGTATGGGATAGGGGAAGGAATATGCCTACACCATGCAGGATGCTGGCTGTCTTTACTGATTGTCCTGTCAATCTCACCATCTGAGCTGAGGACAAAGCTCAGTCATTTCCAGATATGTCAGTTCAAATGAGCTCCTCTGCACCGTACCTGCTGCCACCTAAAACCACTGTTTCAGTAACATGAACTGAGAAACAAGAACTTGCCACTGCTACAAGGTCCAAAGGCAAAGAGAGCCAACATCATGTCCTATCTGCACTCATAAGCCCTTTGAGCATAAAAACATTGTACTGAAACACTTGTAAATCCAGGTTTGGATCCCCCAAACAGCGATCCACAGAGCACTGACATTAGTGTAACTGTCATTCCTATTGTGCATTACACACTGCAGGTGAAAAAGGTACAGCTGCACCTTGTGATATTTTTCATAACTGTACTGTTAATTTTTTCATTGGAGGTATCATCCTTTCCTTTCTTGAAAAAAATGAAAAGACTGAACATGAGGTTTTGCCATAGTTAATCATGCAGTGTATAAAAGTAACTTTTAATAAATACCATGTTCAGATAAAGCTAATTTCAGACAAAAGGTTCAATAAATACATGCCCTTAAAATGGAGACCTCACAAATAAAAATGCGCATAAAGGAACCCCAGCTCATGTACACTGAGAACCACGACCTCTGCACCTCAGGTAAGGTAAATCATATGTTAAAATACAAAATTTAAAACATTCAGCATAGTTCAAACGTGCTCTGCTTTTTCTTTCAGTTTTTACAGCGGAACAGTGTACCGTTGGGTGAGAGGTACCTTTCAATCCATCAAGCAGTATAAAGAAAGTGGAAAAATTCAAATGCTCCCCTAAGAGTCAGCCATAAAAAATGGAAGCACGCTTGCTGGACAATGGAGATTGCAGACTGACGGGGTGAACAAGTTTTCCAGATGAGGGGGGTCCAACCGCAGCCCACGCCAACAAACCCCTGGGGGATGGCCAGGTGCTGGAAGACTAGAGGGACAGTAACCACCTTGAAAAAAAACCCCTTTACCAGAGTACACCAAATAACGTGAAGGAAATGGTGGGCACACGCAGGAGAAACTGCTAGCCAAGATCCTCATGTGTCCTACGCATTGCAAAAGCACACAAACAAGTTTACCACAGTGAAAGTACACACCCTGTAACATATAACTGTGGATGCAATTTTCCCAGGAAAAACCAGACTCTGCAGAAAAATATGTAAACCGGTGGGTCCGAGTCCATCCACATTACCCAGTGGTTACACTGGCAACAGCTCTCCAGAGGTTACAGATTTTTCTTTGTATAAATAAAACATAAACACACCGCAAAAACAAGTAAAAAATAATACACAGACAAAGCCAGACATTCAGACATTCTTCTTGTATTCGCTCTGACCAGGCCTGTGTGCCACAGATACCAGCAATGAGGAAGGTAGATGGGGAACTCTGTCGGGACACTACGAGATACATAGTGACCTGAGGACCTTCATGTTGACACTTACACTGACAGAGTCCACTCAGCTAAAACCTGCAGCTGTCAAAGTTAAACTCAAAAGCAGCCTCCAACTTTCCCCCCTAAAAGCAGAACAACCATTCCTGAAACCTTTATTACATCCCTCAGAAAGCTGAATTCTGCATAACCACGGCCTCCATGAGGTCAAAAAAAAGACTGCAGAAGAACAAGGATTTAAAGTAGTAATGACTCAGGAGGTCTTTTTATGTTTTTTCAGGGAGGCTGGTCTTTGAAAGTACTGCAAAATATTGCCTCAGAGTGAATGACAGTAATAATTAAAGTGTCAGCAGAGAACCTCAGCTTCCTGTCCAGAAGGACATGGTTTCACCAGAGTATGGATGATCTCCATGATCACGCTCCTCAAATGAGAGACACTGTGCTGAGGGATTTGGTGTTTCGCTTTGCCCCACAGGCAAGTGCCTTTTTCAGGTGACTTTTGTAAAAACAAAGTGATTATGCTTAAAGTATTGAATAATTACATGTCTTGAGGAATGGATACCTCATGTGATGGAAAGCAGTGGGGCAATTATCCTTCAAAGCCCTACAGATTACTGTAGAAGCTCAGCCAGAATGGTACTTAAAGCAGTCTTGTCTACTGAAAATATCTACGATGATCTAGCAGTTTAGATATGCTGTAGAATAAATATGTAATAGTATGCATCTAGGTTAAAAAGGTAGGTTTGTTGTCCTCAGTCAGAAGACATTATTCTTCTTTCACATAACCTATTCATTTAGCTGATGCTTTTCTCCAAAACAACTTACAGTACAATGTTAAGTTTATACAGGGAGCTAGTTATAATTTTTACCCATTTATATAGAGAACCAACTTTTACTTGAGGAATTCAGGATATGTGCCTTTCTCCTGTGTACTGCTGCAGGAGTGGGAATTCACATCTAGGTCTATGATTGCAAGGCAGCATTTCTAAGACCTACACCACAAGCCATCCCATCGAGCATCCCTATTACACTCCACACAAAATCACCCAGTAATTACAATAGAAGAACATCATCGGTATAATTTCCTGATATAAGACTGAGGTTTAGAATATCTACTTTGCAGCATCGCTGTGAGTGCCCAGCTGTCTGTGTGGCATTAAGTTGCCCACAGTTGCACAGAGGGATATATGGCAAAATGAAACTGCAGCACTCTTGAATGGAAGGAATGGATGATGATCAGACTGCTCCCTTGTGGACTTCTTTAATTAGCCAGTATAGCTCATTTAGTTTCGCCTCCCCGGGGACATGTTAAAACGTGGGGTTTTGGTCTGCAAGGTCATACATCAGCTGAGGAAACAGAGTTTAAATGGGGGGGAGCAGGCAGAGGACCTGTACCTTAACAGACATAGCAGTCTACATAGTTCAGTCAACTTTGCTACAGTACCTGCACCATCTGGCACAGGGTGTACCTATGTTAGAGCCAAAGATCATAGCCGGATTACAAAACACCAGCAACCAAAACGACAAAACACTGAAAAGTCCACCAAACTGTTGCAGATTAAAGGACACACATTCTCTAATAAAATCCAAATATCTTTAAAACATCAGCGCAGCTCTTAAATGCTTTTTCAGTTAGTTTGACAAAAGGTCACTTCATTTTATTAAAAAGGGACACCCCTTATTTGTTATATTTGTGACAGGCTGGCATCTTATCTACTTGAAACAGGATACGTTTCATGCTAGTGCACAGAACAGCCTTTAAACACACCTGTTCATGTATGCGAAGAGCCAAAGGTATATCCTATTTCCAAATTGCAAAAGGTTATAAGATGCTCTATGGCAGAGAACCCCTGTTACAGCAATGGGCCATTGGTTAAGTGACAGCAGGAATTTTTTGGTGAAACAGTGAACTAGGAATGAACCAGGGGCCACAGGACATTGTGCTCTTTAGGGCCCCCAATCAAACTGACCCTCAGCACTGTCATGGCCCTTCTGCAGCTGATTAAAAGCACTTGCCTGAAAAATGAAGCAAAAATTACAGTTTCAACTTGATACAGGAGACATGCTGACCCACTTCCTTCCTTATTTTCAGAGGGGTCCCGTTTACCCAGCTGTCCCCACCAACTGGAGGCCTTCGCTGTCTTCTGTCTGGCTGTCACCTTGTTCTCAGAATAGCTCAGCAGGCTTCAACTGTCAACATAACTGCTGCAGGAGATCATCCTGAGAATGTGTTTCCATTTATGAATCACTCATGATCCCATGGCAGACGGCAGGCAGCTGATGAGAGTTGATGCCAACCCTCAAAAGCTGATGGCAGCATGGCACATAGCAAATGATTCCACACTAATCAAACCATGAAGGTTAATTAATGTAAATGCTAACTGCCTGACATTTTTGCAGAAGTGCCCATGGTTTTTAAATAACAAGCATTTGGTGAAGCAATCACAAATTGGTGCCAGGTAGCAAAAAGGTGCAGAACGTGCATTTCTAACCTGGCAGCTGTAGAAGGGGCCTTTTAGTTGCACCACTGAAAAAATGCCAAATCTGAGCTGGCAGATTTAGTATATGAACTGGAGTCTCATGGAAGTGAGCAAGAGGGGCAGTTGTCACCAGCCTAGCTAGAACTCTTGGGCAGACTGCAATACTGCCAAACACCATTGATGACATACAAGAGCACTGCATAAATGATGCTGCTCTGGGAAATAAACAAGCTGCATGTCTATGGTCAAGAAAGGCATGCAGCTTGTTGTCACGTGACATAATGGACATTTTGATCCTTGGTTGGCAGTGAGAAGCCAATTGGCAGAGCATGTGGCCTCTGTCCTTGCGGCCACTGAGTGGCCTGGTGTCCAGAAGTGCCCGGGCTGAAATTAGTGTTTTCAAAACAGGCAGCTGGGTGCTGTGTATTCTGCACTGTGGTAAGCTGCACATGAGGTTGTCTGTCATTGTTGAGCAAATGTGTGGTTTCTTCTTAAAACCCCTGAGAAAACATTGAGCAAATAACATTTCAGAGTACTCTGTCATTTTTTGGGCTCTATCACAGCTGTCGTGACAAAAACCCCACACCCTTCCTTTGCTTCAACCTTGCACAAAGGAGTTCTTTGAGAAGATCCGTAAACAAAGCAACCGTCAATTCTGCAAACCATTACAAAACACACTGTAGAGCCTCACAGGCAACAGCAGCAGCAACAAGACATGTCTGAGCAAAAAATAAATGGCAACTGCTGGGATAATCCAGGTGAGAGTGGGACAGGTGAAGGGTGATAGTACTGCAGAGTGTAGCCATTTTCTGCTCCTGCTACCCCTAAGCAGCATTATCCAGTTCTAGAGAAGGAGCTGCAGGCCATGGAGGGCCCTGATCACTCAACAGTTGTGTGATCTGCTTGTCTGGACTTCACAGAGACACTCTACACTGCATGGATTAAAGTCAAAACTAAGGAATATCATTGATAACTGAAGCAATTACCCCGGAAAACAATTAAAACTAAACAGATATGACTCCAATGATATACTCAGAGTAACAAAACATACTTCTATCTGGTTTCCATAAAACCCAGAAAAAATTTTCACTGATTTGTTTAAAAGGACCCTCAGTTTAAAGAAAAGAAGCAGAATCAACAATATTTAGCATAGATAAGTATAGCAGGCAATGTAGTAGTTAGAGCTTCCATGATCCAGTTGGTAATTAATTCTTTGCATCCAAAGGAGCTGAGTTTTAATTCCCACTCCTGGTGTAGTACCCTTGAACAAGGCACTTGTCCTGAATTACTCCAGTAAAAGTTAGTCTATGTATAAATGCATAAATGTTTACAGTTGAGCTGTAATAAAAACCAGGCAACATTGCAATCCCCAAGATCAGGCAATAGGGACTCTGTGAGGTATTGAGAGAAACAAGCAATGCACTTTGTCCAGTCCAGCTCCTAGATACTGCATCTTACCAGCTACACTTTATCAATGTCATGAAATAATGAAAAAACTACATTTTTAAGTGGTTTTGTAAATCTTGTTATTTGTTTAAAGAAAACCAAACATAGCCAAGAGGGGATGAACCTAAAAGCTTGAAGAAATTCCTAAGGCCTTGTGCCTTGTGTTCTGGAAGACAGGAAGAATCATACCAGCCTCTCTGCTACAAAGGTCTATGTGGTTTCGGCAAAGAACTTACCAGTGACCTCCATGGGTCTTGCAGTTGTATTTTCAGTTGAGACAAGAAAGTAACCCTTTATACAAAGAGTTATGGATGTGTAGAATAACTAACCAGGAGCTGTAGGAGAGTCAGTGACCCTTACATCCGTCAAGGCCACGACTGACACCATGACTGACGAGTCAAGTTGGGTTCAATGGTCTGCTCTCTCTGGTGGAGTTCTTCATGTCATTGAGAAGATAAGCAAAGTGAGAGGAGCAGGAATAATTCATACTCAACAGCTGCTCAAAGCTGAAGCTGAGCCTTCGATTCTTCTGTGTGAGACCATAAAGAATGAAGATTTACACATAGCCCACGTCCGTAAGCATTACCAAATGGTTTTCATTATCCCATCTTTTAAGATGAGTGAGCAACGGATTATAGCTGTAGCTGTAAATGTTTAGTGGGCTTTTTCAGGTCCTGGAAGGAAACATTGAAGAGTAGCATGGTTGGAGCAAAGCCAGACATGGCCTTTCAACCTGGAGAGTGATGTTGCTCCACTGATTTATCTCTGTCTAATAGGAGCATGCTCAGAAGGAGACGCTAACAGTTGCATCTCCAACCCTGTCTTCATTAATGCCATCACAAGCAGGTCAGCGGTGTCGCTCCATCAAAATGAGCCACGTTCCACTTTACGAGCACAATGGAACAATGGTAGCTCTGTGCTCTGCCCTGGTAGAGGATATAATTACACCCTCAGATGGTAGGGTAAAGTGTTTCTTAGATGCAAGGGATGCTGTCAGCTGCGCTGAGGGTGGCAGAGGGGCCGGAGGTTGGCAATGCTGAGCCTTGACTGTCCTCTCCACTCAAGAGCCTTTGTAGATCATGTTCCTAAAAAGCAGCGTGGGCAGCCATCTGGAGCAGGAGATAGGGGCATGAATGTACAGGCAACCCTTCTCATCCTACTGTGACAGGAAGGTCAAAGTGGGACGAAGGGGAGAAGACCTTGTAATGTAGAGCAGGGAAGAAAGGAGCCGCTCCCATCTGGAAGCCTTCAGGCGTCTGAATCCAAGGAGGTGTGGGGGGGCCCTAAATCATGTCACCCTCCTGCCCTTTCTATAGGGGGCCCCAGAGCTGTCCACCTCAAGGTAATTAGAAGAGAAGTCCTGATGCATGTTTATACACTGCACTCTGGATCAGCCCAGACTTAACAGACTATCTTACTCATACACAAGCACACACTGCACGTTGACACACACATCTACAGATACATACACACACATTCACACATAGACACACTGACACACACACACACACACACCAAGATTACACACATACATACACACAGAAGCTCACATACTGAGAAACACACATAAACACACACACTGCTCATACAAAAACACAGATGGTGTGCATTAACATGAGGTAACGAAGACGGACACACACACGGAAGAACACATAGTCTATAGAAGCTGAATGATTAACATCAACAAGGGCATACTATTCATGCAGTGGCAACCCACAGACTAACAGCCACAATGACCACCAGTGAATTACTGTATGAGTGTAAATCATGGTAAGATTATTGGAGAATTTATCCAAGGCATTCAAAAAACTTCTGTTTTCAAGTGCTTCCACTTTTTGCTTTATATTAGGTATGTCATCTATTTGATATAAGATGGTGCATAAAACGCTGTACACCTGAAAGAAAAATAAATGTAACATGCAACATAAAATATAACCAAAATTACAGTTTTTCCAGAGGTGAAATACCTTTGTAATAAAAAGTTCAGGTGTGGTGTATATTTGACTTTGAATGTCATAACAGTTCTGAAATAAATGTATTTATTGAAATTTTGTTAGTAATAGTGTGGCCACTTCTGTAATTGACTGGCCCAAGAAATGGCCAGGGAAAAAAAACCAACTGGCTGTACACATTCACACTCAACACAGTAGTACAGACACTGCTCCAAAATCACTGCTTTTACTTAAAATTGACAGAGTCACTATACTGTGGTAGAGGAGGAGGACTACTTGGTTAAACAGTAAGGGATTGACAGCCACCATAGTCATTATCATATGGAAGCAATTGTCTGTTTTCCCTCAACTGGCTGATGCGTAAAAAAATAGATGCCATTACTGTAATTGGTACATTACCTAAATTTGAAGTTCACAACTCTCCAGAGCAAAAGGTTCCAATAGGGTGAACAAGCAGAAACATTAATGTAGAGGAAACTTTTTTCTCTGTTACTACAACTTAGTGTTGAAACACAACAGCAACATGTCACAGCCTTGTCCTTGATTCATTCATCATTAGAGAGTGAAATTTAATACACCAGTATGAGTAATGATGCTCATGCAAGCAGGTTTTCGTTCTGGGATATGCTAAAGTACACTTACAGCATTTTATTATCATTATAATACATTAGACCTTTGTCTTTTTGCAATGGCCAGCACCTTCAATTAAGACACAGTATATTGTAACATTTTTGTACTTTTGGTGTTAAACAGCTGGACATCAGCAACAAATAAATGGGTTTTTTCATAGCACAGACTACCATATGAATTTGTTTTAATAAAAATCATGGTGTATTGATACTTGGTACAGAAGAGGCTTTCAACTTGAGAAAAACAACACGGTATAGTAGCTTCATTAGTTGCTCCATCATCTCCCAACTCAATAGCCATGGGTTTGAACAGGGTCACAGCTGTGTCTGCATGAGGTTGGCATGTCTGCATTTTTCCCATGTTTATGTAGGTCTCCTCCCACATTCCAAAGACATGCTGTATAGTTTACGGGTCTTAAACTTTATTCCTGGAATGCGGAGTACATTCAGGTTTTTGCTCCAACCTCCTCCTTTAATTAATTTAACTGCATCATTAATTAATTACCAACTGAAGCAAGGAAGTAAATTAATATGAAACTCAGTAGACGTAGGTTCCAACAGGAACTCAGTCAGAAAGCCCAGGTTTAAGTGAATTGGATACTGTAATGGACCGTGAGTGTGTGTATGAACTGGGGTGCTGTCTAAGGTGAATCCATCCTTATGTTCTGTACTTGCTGGGACAGCCTCCATGGTCTTCAATATACATGGATTTCTGCACTACAGGCTTCTGTACAATGGATTTATGTGTAAATCTTGAAATACTGTTATTTGGTAGGTGGTAGAAAAGGAACACTAAAATAAAATGATATAACCTTAATAGAATTCCATAATGATGTTATGGAATAACTCCCCTCTCCAGCAGGACCTTTGCCTGAGGCTAGGTTCCGGGGTGGGGGCAGTACTTGGGGCAGGCTAGTCTGTATTGCCTAGTTCAACAGTGCAGCTGTGCCTTGCTCCCACAGGGGCTGCAGAGGCGAGACAGGCCGTGGGAACAGTTGATTTCCACCGACAGGGAGCCATCACTGCTGCTAGTCTTGCGTTCCTTCTTTTCTTGTTAGTCCTTCTCAGGATCACTTTCTCATTATTTTATACTCAGAGATATCGTTGTAATGTGAACAAAGTTTTGTTTAAATTGTTATATTTATTATTCATTTATATATATTATATATGTATATATAAAATATACCAAACATACAGTATATCTCTTTCACTGTCTCTCTGTCCTTCCATAATTTTTCATGTGCCCACTGCCTTGCTCTCATTCCGCCTCTTTGTCAGTGTTGCCCCCAGCACTGCATTCTCACTCAGTGAAACAGCCCGACTGGTCCTGTCCTTGCCCACTCACTCGCACCTCTCCTCATTGACAGAGTTTAGTTTGCCCTCAGACACCATATGGATGCAATTTTCTGAACAGTTGAAATATTTTGGAAATATTTGCTAATGCAATTTCAGAGGTTAAGCAAACAATGGAAAGCATGCATATTTGTTTCTTCCACACACAATTAGTAATTGTGTGCCTGTTTGTGCATATGTGTTTTCTTTTGTCTGAAATGGACCTGATGCAGAGCCATTAACCCCTTTAAGAACAGCAGTAATACAAGAAAAATAAAATGTGCAAAGTTGAAATTGCCAATTCCTTTTTCAGGACCAAAATACTGTTCATAAAATTTATTTGTGCAAGACTTTAAAGTGAAGGACAAAATGAATGGTATGGCACAGTAACATCAAATTCTTTGTAAACTGCTCCACTGTCTGTTTACGGGAGTGCACACCTGTGAATAATGTTATTTGGAAAGATTCTTTATTCTCTGGAATGATCTGACACCACTTAACATATACTAAAGCTATTGTGTATTGCTACTGAAACTAAAGTAGTTGGTTTATACTGAACTAAAGTCTTCCCCACCGTAAGAAGGATGTTTCAGGAAGGCATCGCCTTTGTAATTCTCATCTTTAAAGATGTAATTATTTGTGTCAGCAGTTTAAAAAAAAAAAAAAAAAAAACATGCATTCCTAAGCCCCAACACTGGCACCAATTTTAGCTAAAATATCATCATATCCCATTAAAATGGACACACACACAACCACTTGTCCCATACAGGGTCGCGGGGAACCGGAGCCTACCCGGTAATACAGGGCGTAAGGCCGGAGGGGGAGGGGACACACCCAGGACGGGACGCCAGTCCATCACAAGGCACCCCAAGTGGGACTCGAACCCCAGACCCACCAGAAAGCAGGACTGTGGTCCAACCCACTGCGCCACTGCACCCCTAAAATGGATACAGTTACAACAATAGTTAACTTTAGTTATCGTAACATAAAGTGGGGGTTTCCTGCGAGTGCCCTGGTTTCCTCCAACAGTCCAAAGACATTCTTCAGGAGAGCTGCCGACTCTAAATTGTATGTATGTGAGTATGTTACATTGTTCAGCTGTATAAATGGGTGAATGACTGTATGGTGTTTACTGTAGTGTAACTAGTATTTTAAGTCACCTTGGATTAAGACATCAACTAAATACTAGTTAAGCACTGTACTCTGCATTGGCGAAAAGCATCTTCTTAAAGAAGACATGCAAATGTCTCTCTGTCCGGAGGCATACAAAATCCAAATGGGTCACTCATCCATACATCAGTGAAACACACTCTCTCTGTCACTCACACACTATGGGTGAACCTGAACAGCATGTCTTTCGGACTGTGGGAAGAAACCGGAGCACCAGAGGAAACCCACGCAGACACGGAGAGAACATGCAAACTCCACACAGACTGAGCAGAGATTGAAACCATGTCCTCTCGCACCACCCAGGCGCACTGAGGCAGCAGCGCTACTCACTGTGCCACTGTGCCGTATTTTAATACTTAATATGACTAAACACATGCACTGGTTTAAGAAAAATCCCACATAATCCCAACGTTATTTACTGGTTATTTATTGATGTGGGAATGAGAACGTCTGGTAAGGCATGTGCTGAGGGGAGGTTCCCGTCACCCTGGGAAATGTCAGTGCCCAGCATGCATCTAGGGTTGGGGAGCACAGAGAGAGAGCTGAGGGGGAGTGGTGGTGGATTGATGGGAATCAAAACAGAGCGACAGCATTTCTCATTGTGCCCTGTTGTCTGCCTGCAGCCCAGCTTGTATTCCTCTGAAACCCAAGCTCTAACACCGAAGGAGATGAGATGCCCACAAACCCTAGGGGGCTCAGTCTAACCAAACACGCGAGCAAACATGCAGATAAGTGGCTCTGGCCTGCAGACTATGAGAAAACCATTTTTAACAAGCCATCCCTCCCTCTCTCACAAACACACACACACACACACACACACACACACACACACACACACAACAAAATGATTTTCTGGTAACACAAGTGGGCAAAGTTTCAAGAGGCATTTTGCAGAATATTGAGATGAAGCTGACTAAAGTGAAAAGAGCAAATTGATTAAACAATGCTTATCAAAGGCAGAAAAAAGTGACATCTAAAATTTTTTGTTTATAAAGACAGTATCCAGCCCTGGACTTTGAACACAACCTATGCTGACAAAATACAAGACAGAATCTATAGTCCCCAGCACAGCATGAAAAACTGCAAAGCTCTTTGCAAAGTCTCTGTTTAAGACCCTCTGTGGTCAGAACAAAGTCTGCTGATCAGAGCTTATTTTGGGTTTCATTTCCCTCAGGTGAAGACTGCATTCCAGAGCTGGCCAAGCTGTCAAAGATCTGGCCGAGCTGTTGAACCCCCCCACCCCCGGGGAGCCATGGTATCTCCACACATCTGCTGTCACTCAAAGGACGCACACAGCTAATGACATTTCTGGATGTGGCCATGACTGAGCTCACCTCAGAACCTGCCCTTTGCCCCAGACAAGACAAATGAGCTTGTGTGGAGAGGGTTATTAATGGGCTTGTTTATACACAAGAGAGATTGAAAGGGAGATTGAAAGCTCACTCCAAATTGCCTTTTTGGGAGGGAGGGACTAAAAACTAGGCATGTTTATGTGACTCAACAGACCATATGCAAAAATGTTTACACAAAAAGACATGAACTATTTTAGCTTTTAATGATGTCATTCCCCTTAATATATTTTCCTAGTGCCACTTGCCTTTCTAAACCTTTTTTGTTCCTAAAGCTCACTCTTTCCCCCAAGGGCCACAGACCTTTGTTTTTCAAATATCATCATGCAAAACCTTTCTGGCATCTGGTTAGCTGGCATCACTGAACATAGGTGATTAAATGAAAGCGCAGCTACATGTGACCGCAATCTTACTTTCTTTTTATTTCTATACACTACACACTCATGGATGTTTGGGCATGTGAATGACTAATGACTAGTGACAACTAATCCAAATGAACCAGACCCTTCAAGGTCCTTCAGTGTCCCTGAGTGACCTCTGGTAGAACCAGTCAGGGCACACCTCATACAGGAACAACAATCCACCTATAAGCTGTCTTTCTCAACCTTCTGAACCACATTTCACGATTATTAAAGAAATTATAGTGTTTCTACTGGATTAGAGAAATCTGTTGATGTCTTTGATTCATGGCAATGGCCAGCTGCCATTCAGCTGATTCAACAATCTTCAAATGTACAGGACTGGGATGGGTCCCTAAGCTCACTTTGGTCTACTTTGTACCATTCCAATCTCTACCGTGACCATGCAAAATATCAGTCATAACAGAGACATACAAAACATCTTTAAATAAAAATTACTAGGAAAAACAAAATAAGTTATGAAACTGAAGAAGTAACAAATGGTTGAGGCAATATTCCGAGAGTTCTCTGAGGAAACTCAGCAGGGTGGAACGAAAATATGAGCCCAGTGAAAAATTAAAAGGCGCGCTATTCATTCTTCTTCACAGCATCAAACTGAAATTCAGGGCTCTCTTGGGACCAGGGCACATGGGAACCTTAAAGAACCTAAACAAACATTAAAAGCACACTGAATATTGAGAAATGCCACAAGAAGGACTGGAGAACAAAATTTTGCTGTTTAGCTCGTGGTTCTTTTAAGAAGAACTTGCACAAGTAACCTGGGTAAAATCACTCAAAGATCTAGAAGCAGTGTGACACACTGGACTTGATCTAGGGAGCTTAGGTTACAAATCCAGCTCTTTAACCTCTGCAGTTCTAGTTGCAATGCAGGGCCCTCAAAATCTCAGTAGCTTGTGTAAAAATGTAATGTCTGGCACTCTCAGGCTTTTACAGATCCTTTTCTCTGTCTTTCTGCCTTATATTTATTTCTCCCAACAACTGTCTGGCTAGTGTCAAGCTCCCAGTTGCCCAGCCACAACTTTTGTTGCCCAGCCACAAATTTGTTGCTGTTGGTCTGCTGAAATGACTGGTTTAGCAGACAGATGCCTAAGGGCTACTTGGGCACTTGTGCATTTGATTACTTGCATTACTTAGAAATTTCTTTGTATCAGCATTCATAAAGCACTGTCAACCTAAAGCAGCAAGTTTTTAGTTGTCACTACAGATAGCTGTTGTTAGTACACCTCTGCTTCATGTTTCTTCTTTCAAAGCCAACACCACACACAGGTAGAGCATCTCGGTGGAGGTAAAGCCGTGCAATATATATTCTGAAAAGATGGCAGTGTACCAACTGCCCCAGCATATGAAGTACATCACATTTGAAACCTGAAGTAAAAATGTTGTTTTTGATCCAATTAATATAACTTCACTTCAAACGAATGCTGTCTAAAGACAGTGGACTGGTGAGAATGGTGGACCTTTCACTCACAGATGACCTCATCTATGTTGCAAAAAAAAAGGCATGATGCTGAAACACAGCCTGGATGGTAAAAAATGATGGCACATCAGTGAGAGGTCCACAGCAGTGGTGCCATTTTGGAAATATCTTGGAAGTTGAAATGATCCTCTATAGGACATCAGCAACCCTGAACAATGAGGGAGACACCTCTGCAGGATATAAAAGTCCTTGTCTTCACACTCACTCAGCTGAACTTTTGAATGACCAGAAGGTGTGCCAAACCCAGCAAAACTCACCGATATACAGTATCTAATATCCAGGTCCTCTGCCCACCCTATATTTAAAGGTCAAGCTGCACCATTTCTGTGTTTTCCATGCATTTATGATAATTCATAGACAAAATGCATATGTTTAGAGCATTTCCCTACACACAGTCTCCTTTGAAAGAATCAAAATATTAAACTGACACCCCTACATACAGCATTTATATCTGATCTCCATAGTGTCCCAAACACTAGTTCAAAGCAACCTTTCCACTAGATTGCTGTAGCAGAGCACTGCCTCTTTGTTCATGGTTTCTCCACGGAATACGGAGATGAGAGAGTGATTCAGACACCGGATGCCTGTGACACCAGAGTGGTCAGCTCAGGATTGGACAAATGTATAAGTCCACCCTGCTGTGACACCGCCACAACCTTCCCTGACCTCTCTCCCGCACAGGCCACTGCCAAGATTTGTGGAAACTTTCAACAAACAATCCAAAAATGAAACTGGAATGCTGTGGCCAAAAGTACATTACAAGCGATGACAGGAAGTTTCAAACTAGTGCTTTGTTTCCCTGCAAGGTCATTAAGCGGCGCATTGTGAAGACATTACAACACTGTCTAAGAGAAGAAAGGTCTCAGCTGAATTTTAAGGCTTGCACGCTCTTGCTATCTGGTTTATGCAATATTCCTGACCTATAGGCAAAACAATGGCTGCTAACTGTCAAAAACCACTACTGAGAGAAGGCAACTTGTTTTTCTTAAAGAATAAATAATCCACAATGTGTTCATTATTTAATTGGAATTTCTGATGAATGCTGATTCACTATTATTTCAATTATTCTCTGTTATATACCATCACTCGGAAACATTCAGTGATAAATTGGCATTTTAATGGTATACAAACTCCCCTCATTGAACAAAGGCTCCCTTTATGTGAGTTCCAATTTATGAAGAATATATCTTGTACCCCAAAAGTTCATATTAAGAGCTAACAATTCACTCTTACGAAAAATGCCTTAGAATCACAGAAATTTCCATTCAAAATGCTATCATTGGTGACATCCAGCACCACACTGGACAAGCAGACTTTCCTCTCCACGGAAGGCATGGTCAGTCATCTCTCTTGGGACCATCATGTATAATAAGGATAATCCCTCAAGCAAAACAGTTTTACCACCATGTTACTCAAAGATGTAACAACCTATTATTTTGAACATGAAAAAAAATGCATGCATTCCTGAGCTCCAAGACTGACACCATTTTATGATAAAATATCACTACATCCCGCTTAAAATGAACACATTTCCTTCAACAGTCAGCATTATTTCTCATAAGACATAACAAAGGATTCTGCTTTCATTATTTACTCTGCAATACTGTGCAGCTATCTAACTGCATTTAGCTCTTTCTTACCTTTTATGCATTTTAGGCTTGAAGCATGTTTTTTTTCTGGGTGCCCCAATTCCCCCCCAGTCCAAAGACTGGTGACTCCATTGCAGTGGAGGATGGATTAAAGGTGCATAAAGTAGTTTGGGTACTCTGAACTTAGATTTAAATTAGTTTTAATTAACATTTAAAAGGTTAGACAAGAATTTTGCATGTTTAGTGACAAAATGGGAAGGTCTGGAACACATTTATGTTTTATACTGTATTTTTTCTGTTCAAATTAATCGGAATTAAGAGGTTTTTTTATATACTCTTTATGAGCAAATCTTCAGGAACAAATTATATCTGTTACATGAAGGAAGCTGGATACCAAGACAAAAACAGTAATGGTGGGTCTGGGTTGTTGCGGGTCACATACCTTCTTTACAATCTTCTCCGAAGAAGCCTGGGCAGCAGCGCCACTCCAGCGCTGTCACCAAGCGGTATGTCACACGATAGGTGGGCCTGACCAACGTCCTGTAACTTACACAGAAATCAGGGTCACTACAGTCAACCCAGCAGAGCAAGAATATGAACAAAGTGGCCCATGGTGATGTCTTCCATCAACACAGCAGCACGCTGACACCACAATTGTTGTAACCTTGTACATCGCTTTGGAGAAAAGCATCAGTATATAAACTAACAAATGTGTCACAGTCAAGGAGGAGAGACAGGAGGTAGGTGTTTTGGACCCAAGTGTGGGTGTGTTTATTCTGGAAAACCGAAAACACAGAGGCAGACTAAATCAATGTTCAGGGACAGGCGTCGGTCTTCTGGGGTGCAAACATCGTTCCTGGGGCAAGACAATATTCAGTACACGAGGAAGCAAGCACAGGTCAAAAGCCAGGTGAACACGAAAACAAGGAACAGGGCGTAAAGGACGAAGCGCTGAATTCGCAAGCCGAGGCATTGCAAGATTCCGCGACCCTTTGTTGGGACGGCACTGCCTTTATCCCTGGCCTTGTTGAATGTCGTCAGGTGCAGCTGCTTGGCTTGTGGGAGTGACAAAATGTAGATGTAAATGTAACCTGAAATCAGTAACCAAGCTAACTAAAATCAGTACCAAAGCACACTGACACTGGTACTACAACTCATTGGCGTCAAACCCTAATTACCTACACCAACAATAAATTACCCTTCCATCAACACTAAAGCACATTGACCACAGTACCATAGTGCACTAAGGTGATGAGCTTTGCATACCATAACAAGAAGTGGATACTTCTATCAGTAAAATAGTTTTGTTTCATATAAGTGTATAATGAGTGGAAAACATGCAATGACTGTACAACTGATATCAGTGTGTATAACAGCACAGTAAAAACATGGACATCAAAAGGGTGTTCTAACGTGTGTCAGCTCAAAGCCCATGTTTCAGGAGAGAAAATCCTGTTCAGGCCTACCACCACTTTGTTTCCTTGGACAGATCCCAAAGGCATAAAACATTGGAATGCAGCGCAATAACGTTTCAAATCACTAGATATCTGTGTGATAAATAGCTGAGTTCTTATTTCAGAGTCCTTTCTTGGCCCAATAGCAGGCAGGGGAATATAAGAATGGTAAAGCAAAAGAAATGAATTCATATTTTCTGAAGTAATAAAGTGAATTCTTTGTCTGGAGTATAAATACTCCACTACTCTGGGTGGCTGTCTTGAAGTGTAAATCTTGGTTTGCTAAGAGCAAGTAGGACATAGTGCCTGTTTTCCACAAGAGGTGACAACTACATAAAATGTCTAGTGTTCAACTAATGACAAAAGGAAAGCCCACTGAGAGGTATAAAACTTTTCTACATTCTATTAATCAGTACTATATGAACCCAATATTTTCATGAGACAAAACAAAGTGTGGGTGGCATGGTGGTGCTTCAAAGTGCCAGGGTGATGTAAGAGAATGTGGGTTTGATCCCCGCTGATTATGTGTGATCTTTGCACATTCTTCCTGCAACTGTACAGGTTTCCTCTCCAAGACATGCAGTTAAGGTGAACTAGTAACAATAAATTGTGTGTGTGTGTGTGTGTGTGTGTGTGTGTGTGTGTGTGTGTGTGTGTGTGTGTGTGTGTGTGTGTGTGTGTGTGTGTGTGGCTACTCTGTGATGGACTGTTGTCCTGTCCATGGTATAACCTCCTCAGCCTTGCACTCAATTCTTCCATGATAGGGTTCAGTTCACAATGACCCTGCTTTGGACAAGCTATGTTGAAACTGGAACAATGGAACACAGAGTATCTCTGGATTATACTGCAGGTATAATAATGAATATATTACCTGCTTAAGATTTCTCTTGTATTTGTTTCATAAAAATCTCTAAAAAGTATGCAAAGTATTAATGATTGTCTTTTAAATATATAACTTCAGATACATACAATGCAATCTACTTCATTCTTCATTACTATGCAAAAATGAATATAAAAAACCTAGCAATTTTACACCAAATCCACATAAAGCAGGGGGTCCGCTGCTATATATTTATCCACGTATGTTGAATTACAAAAACTATATTTATACTGATTATACTATGTAGAAAAGAATTGTGTTCAAAACGTTAAAAATGTTGCTACCTACCATCCAACAGTATGGTGCATTCCACGATACCCAGGAACAAGAGCGCAAATCCAAAGGAAGTAGACCTTATCAGCGGCTTGACCAAAGAAGGAAGCACTTTGAAGTTCATGCCCCTGAGCCCCATAGTGGATTTTTAACATTAGCCACATTTCTACATCAAGGACACACTCAGCCCACTTCCACTGAAAGAAAGGCCAACAGGTTCTCCAAAGGCAGTTCTCCATGATGGCTCGTATCCATACTTCTGCTTGTGAACATTTGCCAGTTTTTCTTAACCAACTTGTTTACAGACAATCAAAATGATTCATAATATCACACACACATTTTCAGAACCGCTTGTCCCATACAGGGTCACGGGAGCCTACCCGGCAACACAGGGCGTAAGGCCGGAGGGGGAGGGGACACACCCAGGACAGGACGCCAGTCCGTCGCAAGGCACCCCAACCGGGACTCGAACCCCAGACCCACCGGAGAGCAGGACTGTGGTCCAACCCACTGCGCCACTGCACCCCCTCCGATCCATAATATCATCAAAGACATTTAGTCTAGCAGTGTTTTAATTCTCGGGTCAGCTATGTATCTGTTGCACGTGTTTTCTTGCTCTTAGTTACTCATTTGGAGGAATCTATGCAGTGCAACTAGTCAGCTTGCTCTGGTGTTAACCGAAAGGTTGGTGGTTTAAGCCCACCCAGGGACATATACCTCAGCTTTCTGCTTCTTGGTCAACATATTTTTACCAGTGCTTTTGCTGAGAGTGCTTCCACCATTCTTCTGTAAGCAGCTTAACACTGTTAAGTCACGTTGGAGTAAAGCATCAGTTCAAAACATAGCTCTGTCAAACTCACTTCTCTCCAGATCTTCTCCATTATGTCATTTGCCATAAATACCTTAATATTTCCTACAGATTCTATACACTGCTAATCATATATCATTACTGTTATGTTTTAATATTTTGTGATTTCTGCCAATTCTATATACAGCTAGCCATGTAATGTATTTTGGTTTAAATGGGGACAAACTGTGCTCCAACAATTGCGTGTCTACATCTGTGTCTTTCCATCTATGAAATGAACTTTGTTTTCGCTGGATTATACATTGCATTGGAAAAAAGTGTTTCCTAAAAGAACACATGTAAATGTCATGACAAAAAGTACATTCATTATCCCCTGTTGGTACACAATCAAGTCAACGGTATCTGGTTAAAATTGCCTGTCACAAGTTCATATCATATTGACAGCTGCTTCTGGACCATCATCATAAGTTCTGAATGTTTCAAGAAAGAACAGGCTGGACTAGCTGCAGGGTAAAGAGAATTCTTGGATCCATACCTGATGAGGTTGGTACAGGGTCCAGGCCAGCGGCAGCTTTGAAACACCCTCTGTACCAGCTTCTCCGTCCCGTTGTGCACTTGACATGACACTGTCTTTGACACCGTGTACTGACACCAGTTCCTGCTGGAAGAGAGCACAAGAGGGTGTGCTTTAGTCTTTTTCACATCAACCTCAGTCAGCTCTTACAACCCGATTTCACACTTTGAAATTTTTCCATTCAGTCCACTGTGTGTCAGAATTTCAGTATTAAGCTTCCTTTATAAATTATGCCTTTGATTTATATATTGACTCACGTGTATCTATACATTTTTGTTCAACCTGAAATAGTATAGTACTCTCACAACATTTTCTTTAGAAACTTAAAGACTGATCACTTAAGACTTAAGAACTTAGACTGTTTTATGCAGCTACCGTGCGATAAACATTGGTTCATATGGTGAAAAGAAACAAAGAAACTGCACTTAAGAATCACATGTCTGCATCTATGTCTCTCTTTCTCACAATGTAATGCACACATTGTATTTTCTATGAGATGTATGTTGCTTTTGAGAAAAGCGTCCACTAAATGAATAAAAGTAAATATAAATGTAATGATCAAAAACTGGAAACATTTTCAAACAAGTTACAACTTAGTTGCAAAGGGCAAAGGCAGCCTGACCTCCTGTTTAACTGTGAACAGTTTTGTTCACATCTCATTTCAGCCGCTATTTGTTTTCATTACGTGTTGAATTCCACACATTCCATAGTGTTCTACATATTAAGTGAAATCCCCACTTAAAGACCTTGAAATATGAGCCAGGAGCTGACTGGGGAAGTGTTTGATGTGGGGGGTTGATTTTTGTTTGACTTTCAGCTTTTAAAGAGCTTCTCTTTTCTCTGCTGGAGGACTGCCAGTGAAATTGCAGTAGTATTAAAAGTCACTCCATAAAGCATTGACCTTAAGGGGTAGCACACTGACCCAGCAGTGGGCCTGAGACTGACCACCATTAATAATGTTAACTCCATTACAGAGACCAGTTTTAGTGTCAGCTGAGGTTTTGAAATTTCTAGGCACTTGACTTGGTCAAGACTGATGGTCAAAAATGGTCAAATGGTAAAATATTAGAATGAAAGAATTTAAGGAATTAGGGACAACAACTTAGGATTCACTGATAGTACTGACAACTACTATTCTAATTTCTCATTCTAAGCTTAATGCTGACTAACTTCCAACAGGTAACTCCAGCTTCAGGTAATTCATGTATTAAATGAAAAGAATGATATTTAATTTAGGACTCCCTTACTTTCAGTTGTCATACTGTAGTTTACAAACATAGGAAGGAGACATACGAATATGTCTAAATAAACTAAAAACTATGACACCTTCAGGTCAAGAAGACCGCAGGAAAAAACTAAGAATTCATAGTATTAATATGCGGAATCTCAAGATTAAGATCCTCTTTCCCTTAGCAGACTGTCAAACTGGAAAATTAGCTAATTTCCTTGGCTTCATCAGTGAAGAGCCTGGGAGTAAAACCTAACTCAAGTCTCTGTTTTTCCCACCATCCTGGAGTCATAATCTGATCCTGCAGATACCTCCTGTAAAACATCCTCAGGATCCACCCATATCTCACACTACAATCTAATCAGATCCTGGTCCAAGCTATGGTAGTACCTTACATGGATCGTTGCAATGCTCTCCTATACGGACTTCTGTCCTCTGCCTTCGATTTCCTCCAGCTGATTCAGAATCCTATGCCACAAGTTGTGTTTGACTTGCCAAAGAACACCCATGTATCGCCCCTCCTCATCTCTCTCCAATAGTTTCCTTTAACTGCTGCATCCAGTTCGAAACTGGGTATGGCCTAGAAGACAGACAAAAGATCTGCACCCCTTTGCCTACAAGACCTAATCACTCCCTAAACATTCCACAAGAATGCTGTGCTCCTGGCCACTTGGTTGTATAATGGGGTGGAATGAGGCACCACTCTCCATGAATTCCTTTCAGCATGCAAGAAGGATCTCAAGCTCATCTCTTTCGGACCCACTTTTCTCCCGATCTTCTAACAGCTCCATAAAGCTGCATCAAACCAGGTGTCATAATCATGTTCTTATTTTCAAACAGACTCAGTTCTTTAGGCAGCCACTTGTGTAAGATGAACTGGCAAAATCAGTGATATTTGACACATCGACTGCTTCAAAAATCACGTCTGCATGAATAACTTCATCTGTTGTGAAAACTCATTTCACTCTTCATTGTACATTGCTTTGGAGAAAAGCATCTGCCAAATGAATAAATATAAATGTTAATGAATAATCTGATGTATGGGATTACTGAAATAACCCAGAAACATAACCTATGAGTCCAATGACAAGATGAATGTAGCAGCAAGACTGAAAGAAATTACATATATCCATCCTTGAGAACTGTAATATAATGCCTTGAATGGTTGAAAATCCTGTTTTCTGGCTTAAACCTTTTACTTGTTTTCAGGAGACAAAAGCAGAACATGTCTTCTGAACATAAATTTGCAGAGTTTGTCTATGTCCAGCTCTGGTACCACCCCTATTCTACCTTATAATCAGCCCAAATCAGGTTAATTAAAAAAAAGTGCAAGAAGAAAGTCTCCCAGTGTTAGTAAATATGTAAGTTTATGTAAGTGAAGCCTGTAGGGAGGCCTATTAGACACTTTACCAGCTGCTGAGGTACCCAACAGTCCCTAAAGGTGAACTCGTGGTGTTTCGCGCCACTTTTACCTGGCGGTTCGGGAACTGACGTGCTGCTTTAAGTTAGAAATGCGTACAACCGGCTCACCAATTTTTGGATATGGCAGCATATATAAACCAATAATATTATGCCCTACATATAATAACAAAATAATTCAATTCTGTTTTTTTTTTTTTTTCAAATTAAGAAACTGTAAAACAAACGTCACAATAGACCAGCATACATTCATTGGGTGGTCGCGCGCTCACAGCCGAACCGCGCACGCGAGAAGAGCGTTAAAATCGTGCTGCGCTGAACCGTATTGCGCAAGTAAAATGTGGGTCTCGCTCCAAAGTTTGACGGATGCCAAAACAACGTAATAAACGCGTTATTTTCAGCAAGTTAAGAGGGGATCAAGAATCTTGTCAAAAAGTTTTAAACATTGTACACTGACTGGTGATTTTACCAAAACGGTAACGTGAGACGCCACTGGTTTTTCTCTGAACTAAACGACTTATTTAATCATGACTTACTTACCTGTTATACAGCCGAACATTTTTACTAGAGTAAGTACCTTTCTCCAGCCTGAGGGCAGTGAGTGAGTCGAGATGCGAAACGACTGCCTCAGAGTCCAATGAAAGAACTTAGCAGTAGTGCTACACACTACCAGCTGAACTACACACCAAGTCTTCGCCATGATTAACTAACTAGTCTAGTAAGTAAGAGGACTCACGTCACACACATTACGCACCTTGCGGGTATGAAATAGATAACAAGAAGCAGCACCGCGGCCAGAAAGGCGTTATCAATCAGTGTGTATCCATGTACTTACAGGTGTGTAGTGTGTGGACTCACCTGCGGTGGTGTGTGCCTCCCGTCCCGGCCGGGGGGGCCGCGCTCTGCTCAGCGCTCACTCGCTGAAGTGCCCCCCCTGGAAAGCGGTACATAAAGCCAGTTCCTCCCAAGAGACCCAGAGCAGACAGCAAAATGCCCAAGAAGAGGTACACGGTGGCGGTCCTCCTCCTCATGGTCCCTCCTGCTCCTCTTGCCGGACAGCGACGGTCGCTCAGCTCGGCCGAAACCCCGCAGCCGCGCCGGATACTAAACGTGTCTCCGCGCTCAAATGTAGCACATAAATGAAGGACATAAAAGGTGGAGCACGTGCCGCGAACGTGTCACACGCCTGTCGTCGAAACAAAACTGTGCGAGCGCGTTTTTACACACTCCCCTTCTCTCTCTGCAGTCCGCTGCTGACCGCCAGCTCTCCAGGAGGGGTTTGGATCTTCTCACATGTCCTGCACTGGCGTCTGTGTAAAACACACCAGGCAGCAGGTAAAACGACACGAGTCACGACGCCCGTGGCGTGGGCTTCACGGGGGAGCATCCCGCAGCCGATCCCTTCTCCACGCAGAGTTGTGAAAGAACAACGCGAAACAGTATTTTTCAGAGCTTCCCTGTGATCATGGATTCTTTGTTAGACTTTTTCACAAATTATTTTACAGAGGCAAAACACTCAAATGAAATGGTTACCGCAGTTCTTATTTCGGGGAAATAATTAATTGGGTCTCAGGGGACTTGACACGAACTGACTGCGTAACAGAGGGTTGTGCATATTTACATTTTGTAATTGGCAATGTGGAAGTAAGTTTTGTTATATTGTTATATTCATGTTTCGAGTTTTACCCAGATGTGCCACGGAGGTACACGTACCGCCAAGACCGTACATTCACACATACTGTAAGCCGTGTGCTCTCCGCTTGGTGGCGCTGTTGTTCCCAAAAAAAATGTCGTGGTGCACCAGTCTTTCCGCATCATTGTGTTAAACCCTCAAGGCGAAATTAATACTAGTCCGGTGGTATCTAACTGCAGAAAATCATCTAGAAATATTCATTGGGGTATTTATCTAATTAATTCCATCTGATGCTAATTTGCAACGTCTGCCTAGAGAGGATTAAAAGAGTTATTGATTTGACAGAACAGTCTAGGCTGCGGGTTTGACTCTAGCCCTGTGTTACTTATTTCTTTAACCCTTCTACAATTTCTCTTTTGTGAGGAGGCAGAGGAGATGCAGCTTTGCAAAGCTGCTCATGAGTGATCCATCCCTCCATCCATCCATCCAATTTCATTAACCGCTTGTCCCGGTCAGGGCGGTGTGGGTCTGGAGCCTACCCCAGAATCACTAGGCAAAAGGCAGAGGGGGGTACACCCTGAATAAGACTCATCACTATTTAGCAGAATAAAAATAAGAATTTAACCAAAGTTTTTAAAAAAAAGATTTGTTCTGTTTTGAACAATTATTTATTTTACCATATTGTTGTTTGTTGTCAATACAAAGGACTGTGGTAAATACTAATACAAACAAGGTACAGAAACTGTCGGACACGGGTGATACAATATCTCCTTTTTAAAGCATGCCTCTCCAGGAATAAATTAAAACTTTATTATATAAAATATCTGGATTTCTGTCTCATTCCATACAGTAACTTTATTCATGTTTTTCTGTAAATGTACACAATCCCACACACACATTTTCAGAACCGCTCGTCCCATACGGGGTCACGGAGCCTACCCGGTAACACAGGGCGTAAGGCCGGAGGGGGAGGGGACACACCCAGGATGGGACGCCAGTCCACCGCAAGGCACCCCAAGCGGGACTCGAACCCCAGACCCACCGGAAAGCAGGACTGCGGCCCAACCCACTGCGCCACCACACCACCGCACCACCCCATACACAATCCCTTTGTGCAAAATTGATATCACCTGCTTCACAGTTAAATTGTTAATTACTAAATTCAGCTTCATAAAAAGGCTTCTTCATAGATGTAAAAACAAACAGCTAAGAGCTGCTGAATCCATGCAGATGCCCTTTTGTTGTTTTTTGATACAACTGTAATAAATGGTTTTCCTTGTAATCGCTTTGCTGAGAACTGAGCGTTCGGTTTACATTCATTTTGTTTTCTTTTTTCTGAGCCAGAGTCTATGCATGTGCAAGAGTGACTGAGCCATTGTCATCCAGATTTCTCAAGCAGCAAAAGTCCCAGGCAGACAGGAGTGAGAAAGCAAGTATAGGATATGTTTCATTGCACAGACTCCCTTAATTACCTGTTCAATTATTTGGTGCTGCAGCTCCCTCTAGGGGTCAGAGGACATCATTGGCGCTCTGGGCTCTGGAACAGCCAATCCAATCAAGGTCTTGAGCCCAAAAGCCACTACCTGTTACCCGCACTTTGCCCGGGTCAAACCGCCAGTACCGCTGCTCCCTGAACACGTAGAGATGTCCATCAGGGCGGCTCAAGGCCCCATTGGCCCCACGGGGGAGGCCCTTCCAGTCCGCCAGGCCACGAGGATAGTAGGGCTCTGGCTGCAGGGTGGTCAGGTTCAGGACAAAATAGCGAGAGCCCTTGAACAAGATCATGTGACCCAGAGGGGTGTAGTAGAAGGCACAGTCTGGGTTTCGAGGCAGGCCCAATTCAGCAGTACTCTTAGGGAAGCCAGGGTCCAGGCCCTTGTCTGAGTAGCGCCACATACGCCTGCCTGCCAACCAAGACACACAGGAGCTGGTGGTGAGGACAGCAGCAAAGTCACCTGCAGGTGGCCATATGGTGCTGAACAATTCTACCGTGGATGTGTTTTCATAGCAAAAACAGAATCCAGAACACACTGGCATGCTTGTCTTTCACAGTCATGTTTCTGCCAACTTATGTCTGCACACTGAAATTTTCTTAAAGGCCAAACTAACATAATATTTACAAATAAATGATTCAACATTTTTGAGAACAGTGGTCATATTTAAGTTAGACATATAAATCTGCAAAAGTATAAATAAATTGTGTTTACTCCCTTGTATTTGAAAAATACAAGGAAGAAAGTACAAGAAGTACAAAGAAAATTGTACTTCTTGGAGCATTTTTTTGGTAATTACATTTATTAATTTTACTTGAGTACATTTGAGAAAAGAGAAATTTACTTTTACTCTGTTAAATTTGTCACTCTCTTCACAGAATTTTAAAATTGTTTTAATTTTCCTTCCTTAAAACCTTTACTGCACACCATGAGAAACACCACCCCACTGTTGGACCACTATGGACTTCATTGGCCATTGCTATCAGCCACAGGTTACCCAAACAAATTGCCATCTAGGGTTAATACAACTCAGAGTTTAATTTTGACAATTCAGCATTCAATTCTTTATATACAGTTTATTATATAGTTATATCTGCCTTGACTGACAGCCTAAAAATTCCCCTGAAAAACGGAAACATTACAATGTTTACTCTGCCCGAAATAGGGTCACTGGGGATCTACCTCCAGAGCCAGGCCTAGGGGTAATGTTCCTAGGCGAGTGCCTGGTGGCCAGGTATTGAGGGGGATAATTGAGGGGGCATGGGAGTTCGCTAATGCAGTCTACATGTGTTTTGTGAACTTGGAGAAGGCCTATGGCCATGTTCCCCGAGTTGCTTCGGAAGTATTGGGTGCCGGGGCCACAACTGTGGGTCATTTGGTCTCGGTACACATGGTTCAATAGCTGTGTCCACATACTCGGCACTTAAGTCAAGCCCGTTCAGCGTGGGTGTTGGCTTCTGCCAAGGTTGTGCCTTGTCCCCACTCCTGTTTTTGATTTTCATGGACAGTATATCAAGGTGAAGCCGAGGTCAAGGGCATTCAGCGTGGGGGCCGGAAGGTGATTTCTCTGCTTTTTGCGGATGACGATGTCCTTTTGGCACCGTCACATGGTTACCTCCGGCACGCACTGGAACAGTTTGCAGCCAAGTGTGAAGCGGTTGGTATGAGGATCAGCACCTCCAAGTCTGAGTCCATGGTTCTCTCACGGAAAAGAATGGCATGCCCCCTCCAGGTAAGGGGAGAGAATTTGCCCCAGGTGGAGGAGTTCAAGTATCTTGGGGTCTTGTTCACGAGTGACAGGAGAACAGAGTGTAAGATTGGCTGCAGACTGGAAGCAGCGGCAGCAGTGATGTGGTTGCTGTACCGGACTGTAATGGTGAAGGGGGAGCTGAGCCATAAGGCAAAGCTCTCCATTTACCGGTCGCTCTATATCCCTACCCTCACCTATGGTCATGAACTCCGGGTAACGACCAAAATAATAAGATCACGGATACAAGCGGCAGAATGAGTTTTCTCTGCAGGGCGGTGGGACTCGCTCTCCGTGACAGGGTGAAGAGTTCGGCCATCCGGGAGGAACTCAAGCGTAGAGCCGCTACTCCTCCACACTGAGAGAAGTCAGTTGAGGTGGTTCAGGCATCTGGTAAGGGTGCCCCCTGGGCGCCTCCCTTCGGAGGTATACCAGGCACGGCCAACTGGGACGAGACCTTGAGGTCGGCCCAGGACCCGCTGGAGAGATTATATCTCTCCCAGTTGGCCTGGAAGCAGCTGGGGAGCCCCCGGGTTGAGCTGGAGGAAGTTACAAGGGACAGGGATGTCTGGGCCTCTCTGCTCTCCCTATTGCCACTATGACCCTTGTAGGACAAGCGGGAAAGAAAATGGATGTGTGGATGGATGGATTGACAGCCTAGTTTACATACAGACAGGTATAGTGATGGCAAACATCTGAAGAAAAAAAAAACAAGTTTAAATATTTTAAATAATATAAGAATTTTTTTCATATTGTGAGGGTTTGTCTAAATTGTTGTAAAATTAGAAATTTGGTGAGTTGCTCCTATTTCATTAATAGGATGATTCCACTACTTTACAATTTTTATGTCATAAATGGAGATAAATGGAGATTACCTAGATAAATAACCATCAAATCAGGTAGACCAGCGGAGTAAAGTAAATTCACAGAAGGTTAAAAAACCAGATGGTTTGCAAGCATGCTGTGGTCTTACATTTTCACACTTTCATCCATTTTCAGTAACTGCTTGTCCTGGTCAGGGTTGCGGGTGTTGAGAGCCTATTTCTAAATCACTGGACGCAAGGCTGAGAGGGGGTACATCCTGGATGGGATACTAGACCACCACAGGTCTTCTGCTTCGCTTGCATTTAATTTTATTAATATAAGTTAAAACTGTATATTAAAGCTGTTATCATTGCAAGAGCCTGGAACCATTAAAATGTACAATTTGAATAAATGTAACTTCAACTTTATTTTGTTCACTTAGTACTTTTAAAATTGTACTCAAGATCATGACTATTCTTTCTTTGTGATTTTAAGTTAACAGTCTCACTCACTCACTTTCTGAACCGCTTGTCCCATACGGGGTCACAGGGAACCGGAGCCTACCCGGCAACACAGGGCGTAAGGCCGGAGGGGGAGGGGACACACCGAGGATGGGACGCCAGTCCATCGCAAGGCACCCCAAGGGGGACTCGAACCCCAGACCCACCGGAGAGCAGGACCCGGTCCAACCCACTGCACCACCGCACCTCCCTTTAAGTTAACGCTACTTGGGTATTGTTTTTGACTGCCAACCTCCCTTGTATTTGCATCTCATATGTTTTCATCAGGGCATTACTGAATTACACACACACACACACACACACACACACACACACACACACACACACACACACACACACACACACACGCGCTGTCTGAAACTACTTGTACCGAGCAGGGTCGCGGCAAGCCGGAGCCTAACCCGGCAACACAGGGCGTAGGGCTGGAGGGGGAGGGGACACACCCAGGACGAGACGCCAGCCCATCGCAAGGCACCCCAAGCAGGACTCGAACCCTAGACCCACCGGAGGGCAGGACCCGGTCCAATGCGCCCACCATTACTGAATTACACTAAGTGATTTCATGGCTCGCTGTGCTGTTCTTTCAGTCTGAAATCAAGCTGTCTACTTTTCGATACTTATTTAATGCGTTCTCATTTGCTGTACCTTTGAAAACGTAGAGTTTGTTGTCCATTGTAGAGAAAGCAGCAGCCTCGATGGGAAGGCGCAGTTGTGGCCAGCGCTGCCAGAGTGGGGTGGGGGCACTCACGTTGCCCTGGGCTGACACCACCCAGGACAGCCCCCCCCGAAACACTAGGACTGCACCGTCCACATCTGAAAAGCACAGAAAGCACTGTCTCTAAGAACTTGGATGTCATTATCCTTTTGATACCTGAACATAAGTCATTTTTGAATCCAGATAGAAAATCAGCATTTACAGCAATCAACTTCATTTTGTGTTCATACTATAGCATTTAAATTGAGTAAACAGGCCTGTTTAAAAACTGTAACTTGTGCAGCTTAATAAATGGATACAATTTTGCATTAACATTTATCAATAACCATTTGTTCAGTGCAGCCAAATTATTATGGTTATTATTGCTGTGGTTGTTGTTGTTGTTGTTGTTAATAATAATAATAATAATATTATTATTATAGAGGGGTGCAGTGGCACAGCGGGTTTGGCCAGGTCCCGCTCTCTGGTGGGTCTGGGGTTCGAGTCCCACCTGGGGTGCCTTGTGATGGACTGGCGTCCCATCCTGGGTGTATCCCCTCCCGCTCCAGCCTTATGCCCTATGCTGCCGGGTTAGGCTCCGGCTCACTGCGCTCCACTTGGGACGAGCAGCTTCAGACAATGTGTGTGTGTGTGTGATAATAATAACATGTCATTAACAAAGATTGTCACTAGCATGTTGAGAGCAGTTAAGAGTTTCCAATACAAATAACTGCATTTTGAAACAGATTTTTATGCAATTTTAATTTAAGTGCATGGTGACTTGGACAAATTCCTTGGTGACTTGGTATCAGCGACACTTCCACCCACCGCGGTTAATATGCCTCATAGTGCTCTTAGACGGCCGCAAGAGGGCACTATCCAAAATCTGAACGCCTGTTATTATTGCTTTTATTATTCCTGTCATTTATCAGTCTAAATCCAAAGAGAACGTGGGAAGATGAGTCAGGAAGAAAAGACCAGCGTAGTCTGGTTTCCGCTGTCACATAATTGCTGTGCGAGATACAGATGTGCAGGACGAGAGTGAGAGCAGCCTTTCCATACAGAAGGTTATTTGGCTTCGTGTAGTGACAGGTCTGAGAGGTTTACCCATAGTTACAGCATCAAAGGAACCCTGGCAGTACTGGGGTGGAGCAGAGTCTGGACCTTCCACCTGCCTCTGGGCCAATTCCAGGTCCTGCAGGGCCAATATGAACACCTGTCCAGGTGACTGAGCTCGTTGTCCGCTGGAGGGCTTTCCTGTGGACACACACACCAAGTAGAGACAGCGGTGTTCACGACGCCAGTCTACGCCGTGTTTACGGCCAGCGTAAAGAAAACCTCAGAGAGCAAAATTTTTTACGGTAATGCAACTAAATATTTTACAAATCTCGCTTTCAGCCGCACATTACAGTATTACAAGTGAAACCTCAGCCAGATGAAGTCAAATGGAATAACAGTATTTCATGATTAATGATAAGGCTTTATCTATCCAAAGCCAAAAACAGGAGCCAACAAAACATGTGACTGCCCTTCTATGCAGCTGAGCCAGTGCTTTACATTCCCACTCCAGAAAACAAGGACTGAATTATCGTTTAAAAAAAAAAAAAAAAAAAAAAACTGGTCGTTTCACTAAACTGACTTGAAAACTAAATAAATGAATAATAAAATAAGAAAAAAATAATCAGACGAAAGCCCGATAATTACTTATATAACAAAAGCCACATTTCACAGTCCTTCCGCACACTCATTTTGTTTGCAGAAGCTTAAGAGAACGTTTATCTCGGCACCGGATAAAACCGCCATCCCAGAGGAGCTCAAGACAAAACACGGGGAGATAGCTGGATGGGAAGTGTGCACTGGAAGCTGGAAGTCTTCCCAACTGTAGACATGAGCGGGACAGGAATCTGGAAAGAAGGTCTCGTGCTATAAACACTGGCTACGCTTGGCCGGAAAGCGGTTTCCGAGGGTCACTCTAGGGCTGACCGCTTTCCTCAGACCCCACTGACACGGGCTTCGAAGCACAGCCCCGAACCTCTCCCTGTGGCATTCTGGGAGAACTGTGGGCGACTGACAAATAAGTGCTTCCCTTGGCTCCGTGACAGAGGGTTACCATGTTTGGGAAGCAGGGCCGTGGAGTCGGTACGCAAACCCTTCGACTCCGACTCCAGTAACCCAATAATTTCTTCCGACTCCGACTCCGCAGCACCGCCTAGGAGTCATTATTCACCCTTTATACGCAAATTTCGGGATAACTAGCAGATGACATTACCGCTTACGGTATTTTATCATTCGTATATAAACACGGCCGACCGGCCGGACAGATACACGCGCGCCATCTATCCGCAAAAAACTAAAGTACACGCTAATGTTTTCTTTATTTCCGTTTAAACTCTTACCATCTCATTAATCGTATAATAAAATAACCTATCACAGAACAGGACACAGTAAGCAAAACAACATTTATAATTTTATATGAAACGGGACTATTTGTTGACTTCTGCTGCCTAGCCTAGGCCCGAAATCATAAGCGTACGAGTCCGCAGGGCTAGCCTAGGGCCAAAAGTTATTAATTATTCTTTAATTTGGGGGTCGACTTATCTGGCGAAAACAGGCCTAAACCTATATTACACTTCTAATTTTTGGGGGTCGACTTATACGCCGGCATATATGGTACATTTAGTCGGAGTCGGTAAATTTTACCGACTCCGACTCTAGTAACCCAATAATTGCTTCCGACTCCTACTCCACGACGCCGATTCCAACCCCTGCTGGGAAGGAGCGGCGGAGACAGGGCGCAGTATGTCTGAGGCAGAGGAGTGTGTTGTGCTGGGAGGTGTGTGTTATGTCTTTCCATGCTGACCAGCTCAAAATCCAAGTGTCCCTGAGCCTTGAACTCTCTTACTTTAGACAATATTCTATCATCATTATATAATACACACACACACACACACATTTTCAGAACCGCTTGTCCCATACGGGGTCACGGGGAACCGGAGCCTACCCGGGAACACAGGGGCGTAAGGCCAGAGGGGGAGGGAACACACCCAGGACGGGACGCCAGTCCGTCACAAGGCACCCCAAGCGGGACTTGAACCCCAGACCCACCGGACAGCAGGACTGCGGTCCAACCCACTGCGCCACCGTACCCCCCTCTTCCATTATATAATATATATGTATTATAATTATACATTATTTGTTATTTTCTGGATCTGTCAAGAGTTAGTCAGTTAGGAGCCCTGTCTGGAGAAGTTCCCCAGAATTTCACCCTCAAAGAATTAGCCTCAGATTTTTTAGAAGAAAACATCTTACTTTATGTCTAGGCTACATTTTTTCAACAGCTGTACTGTTATCCATCAATAATGATCTCAACTTGTTCACCATGTTCGTACCTTACGCTGAAGCTTTGATTAAAGGAAACGTGCCTAGATAAATGTTATTAAAAAAAAAAACATAAGAATCAGCAGTTACCAGTGTCTTTTGCCAATGTAAGTGGTTATATTTTCAATTATATGTTTATTACTTTGGGGGGTGCGGTGGCGCAGTGGGTTGGACCACAGTCCTGCTCTCCGGTGGGTCTGGGGTTCGAGTCCCGCTTGGGGTGCCTTGCGACGGACTGGCGTCCCGTCCTGGGTGTGTCCCCTTCCCCTCCGGCCTTACGCCCTGTGTTGCCGGGTAGGCTCCGGTTCCCCGTGACCCCGTATGGGACGAGCGGTTCTGAAAATGTGTGTGTGTGTTTATTACTTTCAATATATTCTTCAGTATTTACCTGTATTTCCTATATCAATCCTGCCAGTATCATCAGTGTCTCAACCACACAAGAATGACTTTCAAAACTTGAAATAAGATGGCAAAGCTTTGTAAAGATTAAAACAAGTATATCCAGTGCTGGAATGATGGCTACAACCTGTATGATACTCCTCCTTCTCAGATACCAAAAATCCCTCTTCTTGCATTGTCTGAATTTCAGCTGATTCATGGATTTCCAAGAGCAGGGCAAAATGCCTTAATTATCTTCAAAGAAGAGCATTTTTTTTTTTAGTCCAACACATCATGACTAACAACTTAGTATACAGTTGTAGTGTACTAACTATACTTATGATAAATTCAGCTTTTTCAGATCCAGGTAGGAAGCTACCTGATATTTAACTGCAGCTCAGCCAACATTCCTGCATTAAGCATCTCTGGACAACTGAAGCAAGAGGTCTAACTCATTACATTTACCAGACACTTCTCTCCAAAGTAACCTACCTACAATTATTTACCCATTTATACAGCTGGGTAATTTCGCTAGAACAATTCAGGGTAAGTACCTTGCTCAGAGGTACTACGGGAGGAGGTGGGATTTGAACCTGCAACCTTTGGGGTCCAACGGCAGAAGCTGTAACCACAAAACTACTAGCTCATCACTTTGGGAGACAAGCCCATGAGCTCAGATCACAGTCACACAGTGGTTAAGGACACAGAACCAGAACCTGAAGGTGTCTGGGTGAACATGTGGTCCTTGTGCTGTACCTTTAAATGAGATACTTAACCTAAAGTGCTGTTGCAACATGTCCAGCTGAATAAATACATTAGAAATAAGTAAAAATTACACTGAATACAAATAAATAAACAAAAACATTTACCTTATTTCAGAGGCCACATGGAAAACATTACGACCGGTCCTGGGGGTATAATTAGCTAATATTGACCAAACGAGCCAAATCTGTTTGTTTGTCCTTCATTTCATCGAAATCTGTCTCATGAATATACTCGGATACTGATTCATAACTATATCTGCTGTGATACTGGTGAAAAAGGACATAAAACCAGAAAAAAAATCTTCTCCCGTAATATAATGCATGAACCTTTAAAAAAACTGGCACCTTTAACCCTGTTTGTATCACAGAAAAAAAATGCATATTCTCACCAGGGGAATGCTTATTAAAAATCTTTAAAATTCAACATTCGACCAGTAAAACTTTTTTTTTTTAGCCTTTACAGAGGTTTAATGAATGCTTTTATGGGCTACCAAAGGAAACTTAAGTTCCAGATGTGGATGTGGTTACTCCTTGACTCTTATTCATACGGATTTACACGGAACAGTCACATCGTGGCGACACAGCAGTGCAGCATATTTGCCGAGCGCTTAATCTTAGTCTTTCTCGATTTTTGAGTAATCGGGATGAAATTGCTCGGCACGGCACACGTAACACGGGTTCCGCGATCTTGCCGGGTTAGAGGTCATACCGTAGAGCTGCTGCACGGCCACGATGTCATCCCAGTTGAGCACCAGCGCCTTGCTCAGCTTCTTGTAATAGGGCGACATGAGCGCCCGCCGCACCGGCGAGTGTTCCAGCCCCAGCGTGTGTCCGATCTCGTGGGCCGCCACCATGAACAGGTTGTGTCCCTTTTGGCTGTGCAGCGTCCATCGCTCCGCCATGTCGAAGTGTGCCTCGCCCCGACAGGGGAAGAAGGCGTGTGCCAGGGCTCCCCCTGCAAGTGCACAACATCTGAGGAGCGGGGTCACGTCCCCTTCCCCGGATGGACCGCTCAACCGCCTCCCAGCTCTGCTCTCTGCTTCTGACTGCACTTACATGGAATTTGAAACACTGAACTATATTTCTATGGAAACATTAACCAACCGGGTGACAACCTCTGGAAAACTCAGTTGGGTTCTATCAGCGTAGCTTCTCCAACCAACCAATTTCGATAACTGCCTGTCCCGAGCAGGGCCGCAGCAAGCCAGAGCCTATCCCGGAAACATTGGGCGCGAGGCTGACGGGGGGGCACACCCTGTGCAGGATGCCACTCCATCACAGGGCCACAACTAGGTACCCAGGCACACACAGCCAAGCAAGGGTACTGGAGTAATAGCAGCGCAAGCACCTTGTTCAAGGGAACTACAGCCGGAGGCGGGGATCGAACTAGCAACCTTCAAAGCCAAAGACAGCCGCTCCAACCACAACACCACCAGCCACCCCTGCGGTGTCTCATAAATGATAATTAATAATTGAGTCACATAGTTGCATTTATAATGTACATGTCTATTTTTCATAAATCAAAGCCAATATTTTATTTTATTGCAAAGAAATCTAAAGTCGACCTTGTAGATAACGGTTCGCCCGCCTTCGCTAACAGCGCTGGGTATCAATGTATGAATGCTCCATATTCATCTGCTGCTCTTCTGGCTCAGGCTCGTGCTCTACATTGTTTTCAGCACACTCACTTTTTCCACAACATCTGCAGTTGTGGGAACTATTTGTTTGGCCTTGATCCAAAAACAAGGATCTTTGTTTTTTTTTCTTATCTGGTTTAATGTCGGCCACCTGGGCTAAGTTCTGCACATGCCCATATCCTCCCTGCAGCCTCAGCAGAATCCAGTGACAGTGCACTTTTTCCATCAGAGTGCAAAGCAGAAGCTCACTGTCCCTACCTGGGCCATCGAAGGCGTTCCCTGTGCCGTCATCGTGCTCGCCCTCGAAGAAGGCCAAGCGGATATCAGCCAGCCCTTGGGTCACCTCCCGGAAAACCAGGGCGGACACATTGCTCCACAGCTGGAACGCAGTGTGAACTGCCAGCCTCACCTGCCCTACAGAGAGGTGGCGCGGCCAGTTCACGATGCGATACGTTAGGTGCCTCTTGTACCACTTCTTACCTGTAAGACAGCAGAACACTCATTGACAACAGCATCATTTAATAACACGTACGTTGTCTGAAACGGCTTGTCCCAAGCGGGGTCGCGGTGATCCGGAGCCTAACCCGGCAACACAGGGCACAAAGCTGGAAGGGGAGGGGACACACCCGGGACGGGACGCCAGTTCATCGCAAGGCACCCCAAGCAGGACTTGAACCCCAGACCCGCCAGAGAGAAGGCCCTGGACAAACCTACTGAACCACCATGCCCCTTCACTTAATAATAAGAGCATTATTTAATAAATAATTGATTGATTCAATCAATCAATAACTCGTTAAGTTTTGACATATAAACACATTATTCAATCAATAATTAAATGTGTATATATATATATATATGTCAAAAAAATACATTACTAGGAGGGTGATTAGGAATCGTCGATATTCTGATGAAGTTTTATGCAGCTACTCGTGATGAACATCGGTTCATTTGGTGGAAAGAAACTAACTGTACTTAAGAATGACGCATCCGCATCTATGTCTCTCTTTCTCCTAATGTAACGAACACATTGTATTTTCTATGAGACGTACGTCGCTCGGGAAAAAAGCATCTGATAAATGAATACATGTAAATGTAATCAGTTTCGTTGTTTGCTACCTGATTGTCACTTCCAAAGGAAGTTGGTGTGTTCTCTCACCTTATGAGGGCAATTTATTCCTGAAAAACCCTTCATAAGGTGTATTTTCAAAAATCAAAAGTGTAACCATCACTACTTTCAATTGTAAATTATTTTATGTATTGCTGAGATCTAGTGATGATAATCATAATTGATCCATAATATAAAAAAATTCTACCACCATCTTCTTATTACAGCAGAAGTTTTTACAGAACCGAACTACCAAATAAATTAAGGGATATCGGTATTACGGTATTTAGCTTTTATTGATCGGGACTTTGGTGTTTTTGGAGTTTTGAAGAAAAGTCATGAACAGTCTTCCAAGATGCGTTCTCAGTTGAGGAAGCATCACTGTATACCATCGTAAACGGTTCACTACACTCTCCTTGCCCCCCTGTGCGAGGTGGTGTGCTTTTTCTTGAATTTCCAATGGTACGTGCTCAACCTGTATCTGTCATCAGCAAGGTGGTCCATTCTTCATAGCTACCAGTCTTCAACAAGATGGTGCACTTCATGGCTTTCAGGCTGCAATTAGAATTCACTCTTCACATTTCTTGCCCTGAGCTCAAGGAAAAGTGACCAAGGCAAGTCGCTCTGTCGGCTGGGTGGCTGCAGATGGGCTTGGAGCCATTCTTGGCTGGTGAACTTCTAGAGACAACGGTGAGTGAACTCCCAAGACTCGGGCAGGATCTCCCCAGCTGAGAGGGGTGTCTTGCGTTCAGTGTGGAGGCGATGGCCTTGGCAGATTACGGTTGGCCCAGGAGGCAAGACCAAAGGAGCCAGGATGTTGGGTACTGAAGATATTCCATGACTTCCCTTCTGGAAGTCATTACCGTTGCAGTTTAGAAAGGGAGAAAAAAGCCAGGAAGTTCCTCGGATTCCCAGATCTCAACTGTTAACGGTTTTATACAGGGGTACACTTCAGGTACAAGTAGGCTCTTGGTTCTTTGCAAAAACTAGAAGTGTGATTCTTACAAAGAGAGAAACACACAGCCCTCACACATGCCAGTCAAATATACTTTTGAAATGTGGGACTTAAGGTTTGAGGGAGGTGAAAAAATACACATGAAAGCCAGATTTACATATGGAATTAAAAACAACTACAAAAGAAAATTTTTAAAGCAATAAGCACCATAATAAAATATAAAATAATTGAAAATAGAGTATATTTCAAAATCTTGTATCTTTACATTTATCTGATGGTTTTTTATCCCAAAACAATTTACTCGGTTAAGCTGCCTATACAGTTGGGAATTTTTTTACTGGAACAATTCAGAGTAAGTACCTTGCTCAAGGGTACTACAGAAACAGGTGGGATTTAAACCAGAGTCCTTTCAGATGAAAGATAGTAACCCTAACTACTACACTACCCAATCTAAAGCACTAAACAAATTAAATGTCATTTCAGTGTCCTAAAAAGGAGAAAATTTCTTATTATTTTCACTCATGTAATTGCTATAATTTGTATAATTTAGAACCTTAGAGAAATTCTAACTGATCACAGCTCCCTTTACTAAAGACGGATCCATTAATTCATCGGTGGTGTTCAGTCTATTTCCTTTTCAAACAGTGCGTTAGGAAACACTTTCGATGATGACGGAGCCCACATTTGGCCCGAAAACCCAGAGCCAAAGCTTTACCACATTACTGTAGCTTTACCTTTCACACCAGTGCCAGAACGTGTGGTCTTAGTATAATGAAAAGTGAGTCATGATCACTGACTAAGTTTAAGATTCTGTAATGTTCTTCTGTATAAGCACTAATATGCATTTTTTTTTGGCAAATCCAGTGAAACGTAAAAGACGCATTAAATCATTGCAACAATGTTGCGAACACAATTAATTCTAGAAGAAATCAGTGTTGCTTTCCATTCTTTTCCCACCACATACTTAATGTTCAGCAGCCATTTATGTAACAGTACAGTTTCTCAGTTAACACAAACAGTAACCATGGGAATACCATATCCAGCCCACCTTACCCACAGTCCCTAAGCCCCTATTTTGACTGAGGCATGAACCTCTGTCCCTTAAAATAGACACAATGACATTTGCACTTGTACCAGTTGGCTGGATGAAACTGAAACCTCTTAAAAGACCCTTCATCATATAGCTGACCGGCCAAATCTGTGTTTTACACATAACGCCCAGTTGTTAGGTACAAAGATGAAGCTGGGAAACATGTTTTAATGGCTGCATGCCTGAAGTATTAACAAATGCCAGGGGAATGTGAGGTCTGCAGCAACCCGGCCAACACCCTGAACAGCAAACAACAGCATATGCAAACCAACCTGTGCTTGGGCCACACTATACTCTTCACCTGCAAGCCATATTCGGGCCAATAATCTGTGCAATAAATCATACAAATTTGTTACGGTTAAGACAGATTAAACCTTAGTGATGACTGGCTCATGCATTTAAAGCATATAATTCAAAAAATATTTGGCAGCAGGCAGCACAGTGTTAAGGGTTGTCACCTTGCAAGCTTAACGTCTCCGGCTTGAATCCCACTCCAGCTCTACTCACTCCGAATTTCTCCAGTGAAAACATCCATCTTTACGAACGAGTATATAATTGTAAGTCTTGGGATAATAATAATGATGATATTAATATTGTTTGGGTGTGGTGCCTATTGAACTGACCGCAGAGCAAGTTTCTTTTTTCTCCAAAAACAGGTTAACGCACATGACTTCAGCACATTATTGCCCGCTGGGGTGATTCGGGTGTGGGAGCTGCAGGTCTAAACACAGCCTCTGGAAGCGTGCTTACTTAATGTGGGGAGATGTCTTCTGCTGAAAGGTGCTATGAAGAAAAAGGCCCTGTTTACTCTCTACGCCTAGTCTATGACTGTCCTCTAGTAATTCAAAGCCGATACAGGCGCTCTTCGCTTAACGACCTACCTGTTTAACGACCGCGCGGATTTACGACCGGCTATTGTACGGTGTACAAGAACTTTGGTCATGGGAACGGCAGTGCGGCGTCTCAGCGTCAAGCATCTCATCTCGCATCACCCTTCCTCAGTCTCAGTCTCGTTCCCACAGTCGGTCAGTATTCACTACACTAGCGTTCGCAATCTCCAAGACTACATATTTCGTCTAGAAATTTGTACTTTATTGTGCACCCCATAGTACAAGATGTCGGCGAAATTATACTAAATATACTGTAAATGTTATAAATGGTATAAAGGTGACATAAAACAATATCTAAAGATGGTTGACACAAACCCACTACCAGTACAGTACGCTTGAAATATCGGTAAGGGGCGGCTCCTCGCTTATCGACCGATTCGCTTAACGACCTAGTCGTAGGAACGGAACTCGGTCGTTAGGTGAGGAGTGCCTGTATTTACAATATTTGGTAGTAAACGGACTAAATGGCTGTAATGTGCACGATCCAATTGCCTTCCAAACCCAGGGAAAAATTATTACTATAAATCAAGACCAATAGTGGCAAAGTTTGTGCCTTAAAACTAGTAAAACAGTGACATTTACCAGATGCCTTCAAGTTACATATACTGAGTCATTCCTTACACATCCTACTGCCCTCTGCCTCCTGCCAAGTGCGGAGAAGTTGCAGAAAGATAAGTCATCCTTGGAGTTTTGTTGGCTTTGGGAAGGCACAGTATTTAGATAACACTGCGCATCTAATCAAAGCGGTTTCTGAATATGTAAATAGTACTGAAAGCTATTTGATTCATGCACAGCTGTTCTGGCCATCTCCATTAGCACTTCATTCATTGTCATGGATGAGACTGCATATCAGCATGCAAATACAAATCCATGAGCTGGGAACACAGATCTACAGGATAAAGAGCTGTAGAATACGAAATTTAAAAAAAAAAAAAAAAAAAAAAAAAAAAAAGTGGATTTAAGAAAAGCGAAAGTTCTGACTAAGATTCAGACTTTTCTTCTATGTTCTACGTATCGTGTTTGGGAACCCTAGAAGCTGGTTCATGTGACCTTGGTGGGACAGAGCCCATAAACCTTTGCACTGACCTTGTTGGGTGTAACGCTTGCTCCGGCGGTGCTGACCGCCAATGGTCACAGTTCCCAAGAAGAGGTTGTCCACCCTCTGGGTCCAGGCACGGTGGCTCCGTCCATCTCCCACCCCACACCGGGGGGCTGCCATCTGGTGCATGGTAGCTCCATCCAGCTGCCCTGTAACTGGCAGGTGGGAGAGCCACTGGAACTCCCTAAGTGGGTGGATTGTTCCAGAAGGGGGACCCATGGAAAACGAGGGAAGAATTAATCACACATACCGCACTGATGAATTCACAATGTAAAAAAATTGTATTATGCTCTTTTTTTTGCATTTTCCATTCAGTTTTGATAGATTAATCATACTTTTGGTATTAGTTTGTACTATATGTCAGTTTTTAGAAAAATATTCCACGTTCCTGAAATTGGCAAGTTTTGGCACTGGGTTCCAAGCACCAAATATTCCAGTACCATTTAGGATCTGATGCTTTCTGGAATGTTCTAGTGCCTTCAACAATCTTCCAACGGCTGCAACGCACCAAACTAAAAACCAACACCGTAGAAGAACTACTGGTATTTTTGACAGTTGACACCAACCGCGGAAGCCTACGGATTTTGACAGCGGTATTTTTGTAATCAGTAAACTTTAACTAATCATAATCAACGGAAAAATCGACAAGAACTTTGAAAAATTTTGTTGCGTTGTGTTATTCCTGACAGATGATTGAAGATGTGTGGAGAAATCCCTTCCTGTAACTCCTTTCAGTACTCCACCACAAATTACCCTTTGGCACAGCACGTTAAATATGTCTGGCAAGATAAGTCTAGAAATTCCCTCCAGAAACTGGATAGCGAACGTAAGACAAATTATTTCACAAAATTACTGCACCGAAGAACTGACAGCGGCGAATACGCGTGTAAGCTGAGAAGTGGCAGTCATGCTTAAGAAATATTCTGCGCCAGTTGCTTTCAGGGAAGTGAAGGATGCTGTGCCTTACGCAAATCATCGGTGGCGAGTAAGAAACTGAACTTTGTACTGAACTTTGTAAGTCTGGCTTAAGTAAAGCAGTAAAACATGGTGATGTTTTCTATCTCTGCATGCTTTACAGTCATTGAACTGGGAAAAAAGAGCCATTCTTATACACTAGATCAGACTTGAGATGTTGGGTAGGGGTGGGTGGAAAAGGGGTGGCTGGTATCAGATCATCGACATAGCTTTGCTTTGGTTTTAAACATTTACGCCAATAACCATTTAGATATACAGTACGTCTTCCTCGACAACGTGTCATATTTAAATGAAGCAAGAGCTGCAGTTTTTTTAAAATACACGTTTGAAGGTTCTGCTTGACCAACTGGAGCTGTGCGTAATTCCAGTCCTTGACAGCCAGGTGTTCCCCGAAACTTGTGCTGTTATTAATTCAGGAGCCAATGCTGTAGAACTACAAATGAAAGCTGTTAAAATAAATAAAATATAATAATAATATAAGAAAATTTTTTAAAAAACTTTTTCTTTTCAACTCAGTTCTGGAACCGACAAAAATTAATCGAAAGCGACAAGTTCTCTTTGTTCTTCGCTATAAGGGCCGGGCGCGGTGGGTGGTGCAGTGGTGCGGCAGCGGCGCGGTGGGTTGGACCAGGTCCTGCTCTCTGGGGGGTCTGGGGTTTGAGTCCTGCTTGGGGTGCCTTGCGATGGACTGGCGTCCCGTCCTGAGTGTGTCCCCTCCCCCTCCAGCCTTGCACCCTGTGTTGCCAGGTTAGGCTCCGGCTCCCCATGACCCCGTATGGGACAAGCGGTTCAGACAATGTGTGTGTGTATAAGGGCCAGATCGCTCTGTTGAATGGATCCACCTCTGTGGACCCCGTGAGCAATGAAACGGTACCTGACAGCCGAGCTGACTTCCGCCGAGCTGTGCCATTGGCCATCCGGATGGAGGTATCCATACTTCTCCAGAAAACCCTGTAATAAGGAAAATGCTTTTGATTTGTCAACCTGACAATATGAGGTTCAGCTATGTTCTGCATAGAACCTGGTATTTACAGCTACAGCTTTCCTTGCTCAAGAAATCAAAGTCAGTTCCACAAAGGTTACTGAATGAAATGAATGATAAGACACAATATATGACATAAATGAAAAACTATTGCTGATACCTTTGTCCAAAATGAATTACAATGCTATATAAATTATATGATACAGTATTCCCCCACCTTACAAAGGTAATTAATTTGAAACCTTGTGCAAGGTGAATTCTCATAAATCAAAGGCATAATTACCTAATGACCATATTTGCATAATTACCTATTACTTCCAATAGTAAAAGTATTTATGCATTCCTGAGCCCCAAAACTGGCACACAGAATAACTTCAACGGTTAACATTAATTGTCATAACAATACTATGTGACCATCCACTTGCACTCCTTCAGCTCTTTTGCAGCTATTGCATACAGTACACTTCTAAAACGGTCAAAAACATATTAATGCATATGCAACTGAATTTTTATGTATTAATTCAACCTTTACTACAAAAAAAAAAAAAAAAAAAACAAAAAAACAAAATAGACTAGAAAAGACAAAAGAAATCAATGAAAACAATGCAAAGGAATTCACACTCATCAAACAAGTTTATATAATTTGGACAGTTCAAATAAGAGCCATGATTTCAAATATTATAACAGGTAATACTAGCAAAGGGTTTATGGAGGATGAGAACTACTGCATACTATAGCTGCAAAGAAGACCGCATGGTGGCTCGGGTTCCACGCAAAGTCTAACTTCAGTTCCTGAAAATGCAAAGAAAAGCCTCTTCACCCAAAGTCAAGGTGCTGAATAAAACTCCTTGTAAAGTCGAATTCTCATAACCCGAATAGGCGAATCTCAGCGTTATCACTGCACATACTAAATTATACATATACCTATTCGTACGGCAAATTGCAGACCTAGAGCCTTAACCAACGTAACCGATTGCGCTGCACTTTCACTTATGAAATACATATCAGTAGACTGTGACAGAAAAGTAATACACAGACTGTCCCCAACTTACGATGGTCCAACTTACGATTTTTCGACTTTACGACGGCGATACGCATTCAGTAGAAAGTGTACTTTGAATTTTGAACGTTTTTTTTTTTCCTGGGCAAGCGATATGCAGTACGATACTCTCTGGTGATGCTGGGCAGCGATCCATATCTCCCAGTCTGCCACGTGGTCTCTACCGTATACAACTGATACTCTAGTGTTCTGTGTTGCCAGCACCTTTTTGGATACCGCGCTGCATCTACGTTGCGTTTTGTGCATTCGTCACGTCTAGTAACGCCCATCTGTGTCTCCTGCTACTGGTGAGAAGAAGAGGAGGAAGGCAATTACTGTTGAGCACAAACTCAATATATTTGCCCAGAATGAAGACGGCAAGCCCGTAATGGTCATCACACCTGACTTGGACTTTCGCGATCAACGATCTCGACCGTCTTAAAGGATAAGAAGCAACGATGTTCGGTAGGTTAGGTGTATTAAACGCATTTTCGACTTACGATAAGTTTATCGGAACGTAACCCCATCGTAAGTCGGGGACCGTCTGTAAATGGTTTTCTCCCCAGTAACAATAAGACAAAGTTGAGTCATCAAGATATTACTTTTACTTTTCAGACTGGATGCCTAGATGAACGTTATTGATACAGAAATGCTCCAGGGGGGGCTAAGACATCTGGAAAATAGTATGGAGATGAAAGCACTGGCAGCTCATGAAAAGCCAGTCCAACCTCTTCCTACGCTGCAAAAAAGACTTGGGTCCAGTCTGGTGGAAACAAAGCACGTGGAGCAGTCAGCAAGATGCCTTCCGGGGCCGATCCCAGCGACACGCTCCAGGTGCTGCAGGAGAAATCTTTCCGGAGACGGAGTTCTTCCCGCAGCGCATTTATGACACCGCGGGCCGTCCCAGATGAGCGGAGGAGCTTCCAGCCCAAACCTTTGCAGCCGGTTAACGAAAGCCCTTCCCCCATACGAAGGATCCCCTGACAACTGCCTGTCTTCACAGCCCCAGGGAGGACTGGGAAACCTAAACCACAGTCTACAGAGACATTACTGGTGTAACATATTTTCCATTCAGTGCTTGTTATTACGCTTTCTTGTTGCTGCTTGTCAGAAGCACGTGGAACTGATCGGCACGAAATCCCAAAAGAGAGATTCGAAGGCATTTAAAAAGGAGCGAGGACATGCGACAGGCAAAAAAAAAGTGCCCGTCTTCACGGCCTCCGCGTATGTTTGTGCCTGTTTATGGCCGCAGTAAACAGTAAACGTCCGTTTTCATAAACATTTAAAAAATGAGACTTCCGAGGCGGTCGTGTGCGTGCAGCTGAGGTGTTTATCCGTTGCAGTTCGAAATATAAATGTTATAAAATAATTACAGTTGGAATTTACGGCAGTTTAATCTTTAAATCACTTTAACATACATACATTATGCAAAAGCGATTGCATCCTCTTATTTATTTACTCGGTTTTACGAAAACATGGAAATTCGCGTAAAGGGTTACACAAAACCCACGACAGTTTTTACTGGTTATATTTCAAGCGTAAAAGGTCAATGTTTCATGATCTAAATACAGAAACTGTAAATTTAACTGAGGATGTAATGTTGGCCAGGATTTTACAATTGAGACGCTTAAAACTGTTATCCCGAGACGCTTAATTCTAGAAGACGATTCGAGCCCGGGCCGAACAGGACAATACTTGTTGGTAAAAATGTAAAGAAGCCACAGACACTGTCAGGAATCCGTCTCTTCAAGGGACTTAAATACACTGGGAGATGCTGGTGTGAAGGGTCTTTCCTCTAGAGCGTTAAAATTAATTTCGCCCGGAGGTTTCACCGCCACCTTAAAAACCCTTCGCAGGATTCTTGCTTGTGCTTCTCCTTCAACGCAGCTACTCCTGTAACATAATGTAAATGTTTATATATGTATAAATGTATTGTAAATGTAAAAAGTTTTTTTACATATATGTACATGCCCTAATCACACATATGTAAAAACATATATATATATAATATATAAAATATATATACACATACACACAGTATATATTTTTGGATCACATCTTTAAATATATAATATATTTAGAGATGTGATCAGGAATCTTTGATATTTGGATAAAGTTTTATACAGCCACTCATGTGATGAACATTGGATCATATGGTGGAAAGAAAAACTGTTAAGAATCACACGTCTGCAACTTTGTCTCTCTTTCTCCTAATGTAATGCACAGATTGTATTTTCTACGAGATGTACGTCGCTTTGGAGAAAAGCGTCTGCTAAATGAATACACGGAAACGTTGCGGCATGTTGTTGCGTGAGCGAAGGAACAGGGAAGCGTTGAGAACATCTTAGCGTACGAAGGACGACACTCAAACTGCGAGGCCCGCGTGAGATTCTTCAGCCTTCCTGGGATTTACAAAGTTGCCCTAATCGCAAGCCCTGTGAGTGCGTTTTTATATGATTTTAGCCTTGGTCAGAAGAGTTCTGCGTCGTTCATCGGTCCGAACCTACGGCGTCATCGCGAGAGGTACAGCAGAGGGAACCCTCTTTCCTCCCTGAAAAGCCTGCAAAGGATGATAAGCACTGGATGGGTTCAGAGCCCGTGCAGACTGCTCAGTGTCAACCTGTCATCACAGTGACCACAAGTGGCAGCTTAGAAAGGGTGATGGAAAAAAAAATTATGCCACCGTAATGGTGCTGTTCGTGAATTTACATTTATTTATTTAGCAGATGCTTTTCTCCTAAGTGACTTCCAATGAACTCTATGTAGTGTTATCAGCTCACACACCTTATTCACCAAGGTGACTTACACTGCTCGATACACTACTTACACTGGGTCACTCATCCCTACATCAGCGGAACACACACTCTCTCTGTGTGAACCTGAACAGCATGTCTTTGGAGTGTGGGAGGAAACCAGAGCACCCGAAGACTTACACTGCTAGATACACTACTTACAATGGGTCCCTCATCCATACATCAGTGGAACACACTCTCTCTGTCACATCCTATGGGGGAACCTGAACAGCATGTCTTTGGAGTGTGGGAGGAAACCCACGCAAGTAATATCCCATGAGTGGCAGCATGTAGAACCAATTAGGAAATACAAAGGTATTCGTGACAAATGATCTAATGTAACTTTATGGAGAACGTTCAGAGATAAGCGAGTCTAAAAAACACATCTTTGGGAGGAAACCCATGCAGACGTGGGGAGAACATGCAAGCTCCACGCAGACCGAGCGGGGATCAAACCCAGGTCCTCTCACGCCACCCCGGTGCTGAGAGACAGCAGCGCCATTCGCTGTGCCATCCGAACTTGATGTCAGTTTGCTCTGAATATGGGGTGAGGGGACAGGAACTATAGATTCAGTCACAAAAAAACGCTGTGCAAGCCTGTCACTGTGAAATGAGAAAGGAAACAGTTTTACCCCAAAAGCGGTCAGCTGTACCACGTCTGATAAGTCTCTCCAGCCGATCGCGCTTCGTAAGTGTTTCTGAGAACACACCAGCGCAGACAGCAAGCCCCTCTTGGGTTACAGCTGAACCCGGTGACATGCGACACAGGCCTTCTCAAACGGATGCGGTGAAACGGAGTGACTATTGGGGTCAAACGGAACGAAGCATTACCAAAGGGTTCGAGGTCAGCCTCACATGCCCAGATGTGCTCGCCGGTGAATAAGGTCAGGAGCCCGAAAACCTGCTTGCGTTCGGTTTCGACGTCCCGTCATCCATCTTCGTTTCTCTCACAGAGCGGTCCTGTCCACTAAGTCGACGAGGATTCCGTACCGAAGAGTTGTGCCTGGAGCGTCGCTCTTGTATTTACGCATAATGGAATTAATGGCTTTTACAGGGCAAAGTAAGAGTAATTCCTCCAATCTGCTCGGAGCCGCGTGCTCTTCCGTAACTTGCGTCATTTACCGCTGTTGTGGGTTTCGAGTTAAGACAGAACACACTCGCACACATAATTACCCCATTAAAAACGGTGTCGTCTCACAGCGCCTGGGTGGTGCGAGAGGACATGAGTTCGATCCCCGCTCAATCCGTGTAGAGTTTGCGTCTTCTCCCCGTGTCTGTGTGGGTTTCATCCGGGTGCTCTGGTTTCCTCCCACAGTCCGAAGACATGCTGTTCAGACTCACTTCTCAGAACGTTCTCCATAAAGTTACATTAGATCATTTGTCACAAATATACCTTTGTATTTCCAATCAGTTCTACATGCTGCCACTCATGCGATATTACTTGCCTGGGTTTCCTCCGGGTGCTCTGGTTTCCTCCCACAGTCCAAAGATATGCTGGTCAGGTTCCCCCATAATGTGTGAGTGACGGAGAGAGAGAGTGTGTTTCACTGATGTATGGATGACTGATGTAGTGTAAGTCTTTGGGTGCTCTGGTTTCCTCCCACACTCAAGACATGCTGTTCAGGTTCCCCCATAGCGTGTGAGTGACAGAGAGAGTGTGTGTGTTCCACTGATGCATGGATGAGCGACCCATTGTAAGTAGTGTATCTAGCAGTGTAAGTCACCGCGGTGAATAACACACAGAGTTCATTCACTGGAAGTCACTTGGAGAAAAAGTGTCTGATTAATTAATAAATGTAAAACTCAAACTGGCCATTTTACAAACAGAATAAAAGCAACGCAAAATCGTAATCCAGCAAACAAAGGTTTTAACTGATACCGACCTGCGAAATGACTGTCCAACACTGACTGAGCAGGAAGGAGGCAGGACACCAGTAATGGACATTTACAAATAAAATGCGATTAAGTTACACGGAACGACGCCGAAACTCCGGGTAATATAACGTCGTCGGTTAACATTTGATTCGAAGAGAAAGGAACGTGGGTGAAGTAGCGTGTCGTGTTTACCTGCCCGGTACTTTGAGCGCGCCGACCGGGGGGTCCCGGGGAGCTCAGCGTCCCCTCGCTGAGGATGAGTGGGGACAGGAGGCGGAGGACGAGGACCCCGAACCCACCTAGTGCCTCCGGCGCGAAACGAACCCTCATCATCCTCCTGCTGCCTGCGGAACGAACGGGCGCCACTTAATAATCGTGGAGGACGGGCATAGTGGAAGCCGCGACGCGGCTTCAGACTCAGACTCGGAGCCCTAGCGCGGCCCACGCAGACAGGCGACGCCGGGGTCGGGTGTGACTCCGAGCCCGAGTCCTGCTAACTGTCGAGTCCCTCCTGTGAAAGCGCCTCAAGCAGCTCTGACTCGCCATGGAGCCGTACGGCGGAGCCCTAGGGCGGGACCGGGCGGGACCGCCTGCCCCGATAAGGAGGGAAAACACTTCACTTGCTTCCCGTTAAATTTACTTCACAGCATCTCCCACGAAACGTGCTGTAATCCCATAGTCGTGCACCGTCGAAGAAAAAAAAAAAAAAAAAAAAAAAAAAAAAAAACGTATTCTAAAATAGAATAGAGTCCCTTTTCCAGGGAAATTTGTCTTGGACACCACCATGACACACGGCCAGTGCACAACAGACTCACGTAAAACAATACACGCCCTAACATAGTTAAAAAAATAAGAAAAAAAGTTTTTTTTTTTTTTTAATAAACAACGTTCAAAGTTAGAATTTTGCAACGTATTTACACAAGTGAGAACTTCACGCGAGCGCTGCTGTCGTTTCATGTCCACCATCTATGTTCTGGTTTTGCAGAGGCGTTTTACATTTGTATTTTATTCATTTAGCTGGCGCTTTTCTCGAAATGTTGAGGTTAGTTACGCACCCGTTTATAAAAGGAGTAATTTTAGTGGAATAATTGTGGCTAAATACGTTCCTCAAGCCAAGGTACCACAGCCTGACGTGGGGATCAAACCTTGCAACCTTCAAATGTCAAAAATGTCAAATTCAAAAGAAACTGAAAACATAGATTTGTAAAAGTAACATTTGAGTTAAGAAATTAAACATTTGCACTGTGAGAAGACAAACTGATAGACCGACGGTCATGCAACTAAATAAAATGGAACCCCCTTACAAAGCCTTTAACAACATAAGACTGCTCATAAGTAAAACACTTTATTAATTTTACAAAACAGTCATTTGGCAATGCAATATTTTACAAATCAACATTGCTGTCCATGTTTTCATATACGAAGAATAGGGGGGAAAAAAAAAAAAAAGACAAAACTGAAGTCTTTGACACTAGGTGCCCTTATTCAGATTCACATTAGCTGCACAGAAGAGTTGTTCTTGGGACAGGATAGGAGCAGTTCAGACAAACAAAGCCAAGTATGGAAATGCAGGTCAGTCCTCCAGTGGAATGGCACTCGTAGGGATGCTCAGTATGGTCTATCCCTTCTGTCATCTCTGTGATCGCCACTGTCAAGAAAGAAAAGTAAGTTCAACTTTCCCAAAACAAAAAAAAATTCTTACTAACTCAAGACCCTTTGCCATAACTATTTATATCAGGATTGAAATTCCTGTAAAACAGATTTAAAAGTAGTAGGAAAATGTTTTTAAATCAACAGTGCCCTCTGATGGCAGTCTTCAAACAATTCAAAATTCCATTACACTTCAAGCGTAGGTAAAATCCCTACAAAAATAAACGTATAGATGTATCTTACCGTCCTCCCATCTTGTAGCTGTTATAGCCTCCGCGATCACTACCACCATGTCCGCCACCATACCCACCACGATCACCACCGCGGAATCCTCCACGGCCCCTAAACCCACCTCTGTCACCCCCAAATCCTCCTCGTCCACCATTATCTAAAAAGAGGGGGGGAAAAAGGTATTACTTCAAAACCAATAAACACACTTCAAGAGATGAAAGAAAGAAGTTTAATAATGGCAGGTACCTCCAAAGGAATCACCAGGTTTGGGTGCTCCACACTTGTTGCACTCTGTCCTTCTGGCAAAGTTCATATTACCACAAGAACTAGAAAAAAAAAAAAAAAAGGTTAATCTTTATCAAACTACTCGACGGGATAGAAAACAAGTACAAAGAATGAAGAATGTGTACCACAACTCTAAAGACAGCATCACACCATTGTGACCAGAGGTACTAAATAGTACTAATAAGTTAATCTACCTTTACTTGTGTTCAAAAAACATTTATGAAGAATCCGCTTTTCAAAGTTTGTGACCATTTTTGTTTAAATTTATACAGAATTTTTTAAAATGATTAAATGATGCTTATTAAAATGCTGTGTGTGTGTCTTGTACACTACATAGTGTGCTGTCAGCAATGCTAGTACACAGATATTCTGAAGTAGAAACATCTAAAAGATGTACTTCTGAACTCTACTAAAGAACTAAGTTTGGGTGCTGAGAATTCTACAGTGGGCATACATACTACCTCATAAGACACACAAATTCAATTTACAGAACCTGACGGTTATCATAAATATTGAGTACACAACAGAAAATATAAAAACCTATAATAAATACATTAAAAATGCATCCAAACACTTCCATCCCTCATTACACTGCAGCACAAACCTTGAGTTACATTCATTTAAAATTAAACTTATCAAAAATAAAGTGTAATCTCCACAGCCCTTTATTCAATGTCATTGTTCCATTATTCCCATAAAAATGGCCAGCGTTCATCAGCTTCAAGCCACTTTCAAATTATCATTTACGCAATAAATAAAAGGAGGGTGCGGTGGCATAGTGGTTCGGCCTCTGCCTCCTGTGTGGCGGGTCTGGGGTTCAAGCCCCACTCGGGGTGCCTCGCGAGAGACTGGCATCTCGCCCTGGGTGTGTCCAGGGCATTCAGAGCTGAATGTTTAGTTTAATGTGTATATGTCCTATATGTGATAAATAAAAGGTTAATAGTAGAGGGTGAAAAACATACTGCAGTGGTTCATAGAAATACCTAGCAAACTAGTCTATTTGTTTTATTTGATTAGTCCAATTGAAAATATCAAGTATTATACAGAAAACATGCGGACATATTTTTACCATTATTTTATTGTATATTTAAGCTGGTAATAATGTGCTGAACCTCAAAGAGCCTAATTTGAATGAAAACAATTACCTTTTTTTTTTTTTAAAACAAATATCCTTAGAGTAATTTCTCAAATGTAACAGCATTTTAATTTGAGCGTTGTTTTCGACTACCCAGCCCACTTCTGGTTGTGATGCATCACAGTTTTGTAAAACACTTCCCCTCACCTATTAGGGCACGGCCAATCTCCACCTTTCATGTCAAATGACAGACCTCTGCCAAAACCTCCACGACCGCCACCTCTGTACCCTGGAGCAAGAACAAACATATCATTACCAATCTTAAGAAACAATAATTTAGAAGGTACACCATCTGATTCCCTATTAAATACATGTTATTTACCCTACAACTGTTACACAAGTTCTTCATGTGCCATTTCAACCCTGTTTGACAAGCAGACTAAGTGTAAAACTCAAATGTGCTACCTCCTCGGCTTCTTCCACCTCTCTGCATGAACTCGGCTCTTCGAGTTGCAAACGACACCTTTATAGGTCTGCCATTAAATTCCTTCCCTTTAAAGAACAAAGCCCATGAGTAAATATATGAAATCACATTTCCATTTAAATAAGGATCCAACTCAAAATGACCCTCACCATCAAACCAGTCAATGGCAGCTTTGGCCGATGGAGGATCATCAAAGGAAACGGTGGCTTCTCCTTTTGGTCTTCCAGTGGCTTTGTCAGTGTAGAGATTAATCATAGGCATGCCTGTCTTCTTGTTCACCTAAAAGCAAGCATGATATTAAGATTCAGAGGCAGCATCCCAACATTTTGAAGATCTAGTCCTACCCCATCTGTATCGTGTGACTATAGACTTCTAAATGCATCAGCATTCCTTACCTTAATTATGCCAATTTGTTTGAAGAACTCTGCAACCTCATGAGTAGAAACATCTTCCCCAAGTCCTTGGACAAATATAGTGTTGTTATCAGAGTTGTCCTGATCCCCACCTGCCAACAAATTAAAGATCATTTTAGAGGAAGGTCATAATGGCAAATGGTAAGCTGTAACTTCCATTTACATGTATTCATTTAACAGACACTTTTGTCCAAAGCGACATACGCCTCAGCAAAAGTACAATTTATGCATTACATTAAGAGAAAGAGACATACTGTAGTTGCAGACATGTGACTCAAGTAAACCTAATTTGTTGCCTACCACTTGCTGCACAGAGGTTCATCGTTCAAGTAGGTGCATAAAACACAGGACAGACAAATCCTGATACCCTCCTACCATTTTTTTTTAATAATATTATAAGATACACAAGCAAGCAAAAACAATGCTGGAGTAGTGGCTGAATAAAGGCTTTAGCTGGTGAAGCTCATGAAGTTACGATGCATGAACATTTACATCGTACATGAGCTGGAGAGATCTTGGGAGAAATGGGTCTGGAAAATATTAGTGCAATATCCTTGCCAATCCTTGACCAAAGCAATTACGCTGAATTGCCCCAGTAAAAAAAAAATTACTTAGTTGTATGAATGGGCAAAAAAATTTTTACAGGTTTGTATACTAAGGAATTTTAAAATGCAACTTTAGAGAAAAACAAAAGTTAGATGTTTCATTCTCCTGTAATATACAATCTTACTACAGAAATCACCTGAATCATATCGTGGGCCATCATCCCTGGGGCCTGAAAGACAGCAACGTAAAAGAAATTAAAAAACAAGTCTAGAACTAAAAATAGGATTTCAATATTTGCCTAAACTTCATCCCTCAACACCTTTAATTTGATTGCTTAACAGACAGGTTAAGACATATGTGCACAGTTTTCTTAAGACCGCAGGGGGGGGGAAAGAAAAAAATAAATAAATTTCTGGCACACCTTTGCAATATTAGTACAAAATCTTTAACTAGTTCAAACCACAAAGACTCGTCAAATATGTCAAGTTCCTCCTTTATGACGTGTCCCCACTTTTACTCTCTGAAGAAGATGTCAGTGTTGCACTGCGGCCTCACCATGCAACAGCACCTTTGAGGTCAATTTCAACACATTTACAATTCAGAAAGGGTGGAGAGGGAAATAAGGGCATTACACGAGAGGAGAGTGCATTACCCAAACAGCCTGACTGCCTTTGGTTCGGACAGTTAAATGGTGTTTTTTTTTTTGCGTTGTTCTTTTTGCCATCACAGAATATCCACTGAAACCAGACCAATGCTCATGACTTACCACCATAATTTTTGAAGCCACCACGGTCACCACCGCTGCAGAGGGAAAATTGAAGAAATGACGGCCTTCCTTTGTCAGACTGAGCCCAAAGCGCTATTTCTGCCCTGATCAGTGTGCAGTTCACCACTTTATTGTAAAGGTGAGAGTCACTTTTACAGGAACGAACTGTGCGCCAGGCCTTAGGAAAACACTTGACGCAGTGAGAGATTAGGCAGACAATACAATTCTCTATCTGTCAGATGCAGATCCAGTGAATCCTGCTGCTATTGGATGCCTTTGATTTTTCAAAAGGTTTAAGAATGCATGATGCCCAATCAAAGGAATGGAGAATGAGCTTTGGCCCAAAGTCTCATTTTTAGCAAGGTACTAGTTTAAAAATCACTGCAGCACTTAATATTAACAGCTGCAAATCTTACATTTTTCCACTTTAATTACTGAGATTCAATAGCAGAGGTCCAAGTTTAATGTCATTGACTTTCAAACCTGTAGCATAAAATGTAAATCACGTTAACATGCATACACTGAATTCCAAAGAAAACAAGACAAGTTATATGCCCAGACCTTGATATTTAGATATTCAGTGCTTGGATTCAACCCAGTACACGATGCCCCACAAATGATTTTTGTGTAAAAAGGCAAAGAAAAAGCCCTATAGTTTCAGGAGGATGGGGAGCCTCTTGATGACAGCCCGCAGACATGTGAACGGTGAAAAATAATCTTGTAAATTGTTCAAATATATTAGTTTTTTTCCAAGTGACGTAAAGGACAGGTATCGTTTGCGGCTAGAATGCCAGAATTTCAGTTTAAAACCATTTTCCTACAAATATTCAAAAACCATGAACCTGAACCAATAACACTGACCACTTCCATCAGGTTAATGATTTGGTCATCGTTTGGACAGTGTATATAAAGAACATTAAAACTTGCAGCAGGGAACTATGGAGGAGGAGGGGTAGAGAGAAGGAATTGGCATGGTGTTTGAGCTCCCTCCGCGCGAAATGTGAAAAGTAAGATTTCCACACAGGTCTTACCGAACCAAAGCTCTTCATGCATTGTAGACTAAGCTCAGTGATACCAATGGCAGACAGAGGAAATCCCTTTGGACAGGAATGCTTAGCAAATAAAGATTAGATTGATCTGAAATGTATATACAAAAATGAATCTACATGTGTCTCCTCCTAATAACAGAAATAACGATACAAACTGCATCAATAACAATGCAAGTACGAGATTTGTGTTAATAGGGGGGGGGGAAAAAAATCACTTTAGCTGCTTTTATCACATTCAGTATGTACAGTGGAAAATACTAGGAGAACGATGCATTCATACACTGCGACAATCCTGATATTTCATAAAATGCTACTGTGCATACAGTAAAAAAATAAAGTAGTTAAAAATATTAAGCACTAATTATTTTGATTTTTTTTTTTTTTTTTAAATACCATTAATGCTGGACTTTTAAAACCAATGAAAATTTTTCAGAACTGGGCTGTAACATACAACTACTGGTCTGGAAAACTCTGGACTGGAAAGCATCATTAGTAATGTGTCCATAGATGGTCATCTTGAGGACAGAGTAAGAACTGTCTGCTACTGTTTGGCACACAAATGTTACACTAATACCTCAGGTGAAGTGAAAGCACACAAACTCACCCCATGCCAGTTGGGCCACCTCTTCCATCGAAGTCATACCCCCCACGTCCTCTGCCTCGGTACCCATCATTGCGGTCATCACCGCCATATCGCCTCATCTCCTGACCATTGTCATCTGAGAATAGAGAGACATGGTAAGTAAAAGACGAAATCCAAAATACTCCTACAGACTCACAGCTCAAAGTAATACATATATAGAGGCTCTGAATCTGTTAGCAGATTAATTTAAACATGAAACAGAATAAACTATCAAAATATGAACTAAGCCAGACACCATTTGACAAATCAACAAAAAACTTAAATACAACCATCATAGTGCCTCCCATAACCTCCTTGGGACTGTCCATAGGATCCTTGATCGCTGTAAGATGGCTTGGATCCATACCTTTGATGAGGTAATTAGAAAACAAACAAAGTTCTCTAAACTCATACAAATACAATAAAACAAGAAATTAATCCATGGGCAATTCTTTTGCATTTAAAATCAAAAGCATAAAGGTTTGACAAAAAATTGGAAACAAAGATGAAATTTCACCATACAATAACATCTAAAGAAAGACTACATTTACATTAGTCTTGATCTCTCTTTTCACCATAATAGCACCTGGAATGGCTCTTACCTGCCTGAACTGTCAGTGCTCTGCTGCCCATAGCTGCCATATCCTTGCTGAGACTGCTGCCCAAAGCCAGCAGAAGAATAACTCTGACTGGTCTGCCCATAGCTAGCCCCTAAAGAAAGAAGAGGGTAGAAAGATTTTTAAAAAGGCACGAACAACCACGTCAAACACAAACACAATCACAATCACACAACAGACAGAGCAGCCTTTAAATTTGGTATTTGACAAAGAAACTATGATGCAACAACTGCATATCTGCATCTAAAGCTCTTTATCTGCTGTGAAATGCACTTTTGTTTACTCTGGGCTGTACATTTCCTTCTAGCAAAGCATATAAAGAGAAAGAAATGTAAAGAGCAATTCTTTTTAACACCAGGTAACCTACACATACCTTGCTGTCCATAACCTGAACCATAGCTCTGTCCACCATATGAAGACCCATGGCTTCCCTGGCCATAACTCTGCAATAAAAAAAAACATATCAAGTCAAATATTTCCTTCTTTGTCACGTTCTATGCTAAAATAAAAAGCAACCACTTCCGTGTTCCACTGGATTACTAACTCAGGAACTACACAGAATGTTTTAAAGGATTCTCATTCAGATGCAAGCAAATGGTGCAGATATCCTGACTTTAACAGCCGTTAGGAGACCCTACCTGTTCACTTTGTTGGTAGCCCTGCGACGGAGGTGCGCCATAAGAAAAGCTGAAAGAGAAGCAATTACAGAGGAGTGTACCAACACAGATTAACAGAAACTCTCCTCAAAATAAAAAACTCAAAACAAGCTCTTTTCTCAATTTACACCACCTAATATAAAATATATAAATGTTAACAAACGCAGCAGAGAGGAAAAAAACTGATATGACAGGCTTAAACAGCAACCAGAAGCACTGGCCACGGGGTAACACTGGTCACTGTAACAGGTAGCAGCTGCTTGGCAGATCTATTTAAATTTTACATTTATTCATTTATACATATTCAGATTCATGCACCCACACACTGAAGCAGAGCGCAGCAATTTTTGGCGCCAGTTTCCACGCTTACCTCTGCTGTGCACCGGGCTGACCATACCCAGAATCTGTAAGAGAAATTGATGAGACATTTTCGACAAGGATCTTACATCTCATTACATTAGTTAAGGGGAAAGAAGTGTGCTTCTTAATCCATGCTTAGTGTTCTGCGCCATTCCTATCACAACGGTCTCGTGGGGATCTTTACGTAAAGACGATTGGCTGCACACTAAAAGGCTTAAAGTGATTAACAGTGGGGGTGCGGTGGCGCAGTGGGTTGGACCACAGTCCTGCTCTCCGGTGGGTCTAGGGTTCGAGTCCCACTTGGGGTGCCTTGCGACGGACTGGCGTCCCGTCCTGGGTGTGTCCCCTCCCCCTCCGGCCTTACGCCCTGTGTTACCGGGTTGGCTCCGGTTCCCCGTGACCCTGTATGGGACAAGCGGTTCTGAAAATGTGTGTGTGTGTGTGTGTGTGTGTGTGTGAGATTAACAGTCGCAGATAAAGAAACATTCATCTACATTAGTTTTTCTCAAAGCGACTTCCAATGAACTCTATGTGGTGTTATGAGCCCACACACTTTATGCACACCTACACTGCTAGATACACTACTTACACCGGGTCACTCATCCACACATCAGTGGAACACACTCTCTCTGCGCGAATCTGAACAGCATGTCTTTGGAATGTGGGAGGAAACCGGAGCACTCCCACGCAGGCACGGGGAGAAGGTGATGCAAACTCCACACACTCAGTCAGTGGGGGTCGAACCCACGTCCTCTCGCACCATCCAGGCGCTGTGAGACAGCAGCACTACTCGCTGTGCCACGGAAGCTCGAAAGGCTGGGCCTCCTCTCCCCACCACAATCGCAAATGTGCTCGACAAAAAATGGCGGCGCACATCACTCACTGTAGCAGCATAAACTCGTTTCTACAGTGACTACCCGAAAGCGGAGGCACTAAATAAGGCCACGTCCCGTGTCACAAGTGCAAAGCTGGATTTTTTTGATTTTTACTGAACAAGTAAAGAAAGAGCACAATGGACGCTGTTAAATAAATAGTTACCGGCGTCTCGCGCCTGTATGCGCAGCGCAGCTGACACGACTAGTCAGAACTTTCTTTGTTACACTTTCACATAAACATCACGAACACATACAAAGTCAATAACTCAATAAAATTCTTACCGGACGACATTCTTGTGCTCTTTATAAAACCAGTATATGTCCTTTGGAAGAGTTAAAACGTGAAAAATAAGCTCGGGCTCAAAAAAAAAAAACACCACCACAGAACGAACGTGATCAACTCTGACCTGTGAGGGGAATGTACCAAAGCAGCGGGGAATATATTATGCAAAAGACGGTGGTACAATCTTAATTTTAATTTAATTTTATTGTTTTTATAATGGTTTTTAATCTATATTTTTATTACTGCACCACCAGTTTTAGCTAAAAAAAACTTAGGAAATGGATTTTGCTCGGAATGTGTCCCCCCTATTACTGTTGTGTAGTGGTACACTCTCAAGCGTCCACTTCTTGTACGCCACACACGTGATGATCTTCCCAACTCCGTGACGTTCAGTAAAACGAGTAAAATACAGAAATATTACCACATTATGAGAAACATTTATTGTTTAAATGCCTACATGTAAAATATATGTCTATCTAACTACATTTAAATTGTAAATGTGAAGATTTCAGAACTAGAGCCCATCCGTTTTAAGCTCTATTTCTGGTGAAGTGCCTCTTTACAACAGCGACCTCGTATGGTTGGGAGGAATAACGACACAGAAAATGCAATCCGCTCCGAAAACGTGTTCTGTTGACCGGCGAAGCCACGGTGCTCCTGGACAGTACTGTCCAAACCAGCGTAAAAACGGTGTCAACTACATCAACTTTCTGTGACGATATGACACAGCGGCAATTCCATTAAAGGCGAGGATATGGTGTAAGCAGGTTACGGCTTCTTGTTTGATCTCCTGCAAACCGAGATCGTGGGTTCAAGTCCTCCATAGCAAAACTATTATATATAGTTGCGCATTGCAATTTAAAGCCGGTTAAGCTCTCGGTATTTATTGCTCATTTAGCTCGGCTGGATGAAAAGCTCTCTAGAGCCCTAGATCTTGTTGAGTACGTACGTTAGAAAGAGTAGAAAATCAAGGTATGCGTCCCTGGGTGGGCTCGAACCACCAACCTTTCGGTTAACAGCCGAACGCGCTAACCGATTGCGCCACAGAGACTCCCTCTACAGACATACTTTCTGCTTGGACTCCTCTGCTGATTGAAAGTATAGAATTCTGCACATCACTATTAAGGGTTAATGATAGTAATGCTAGTAGTATTGCATTGCATTAAAACCTCGTCCTATTTCCAATAATGTTCCATAACGTTTTTTCATTACATATTATTATTATTATTGATAGTAGTAGGGGTGGTGGTAATTTTGACCTATTAATCTTTCGTCCTATTTCCATTAATGTTCCGTCATCTTTTTCTCATTAGATATTCTTACGCGGTATTAATCTGTTAAAATCTCGTCTCCATTCCAACGTCTTTCCGGTGGACATCGGTGTGATTTTTCAATTCACCAGTAGATGTCGCTAAAGTGAAGGAATCGGAAAGGCGGAAGCAAAGTCGGACTGTCACGAAGAGTCATGGCGCTTTGCAGTGTTTTGGAAGATGTTTGTGCTCTTAACACTTTTAATTTTTATCCGCGGTCGGCTTTTTAGCGAAGACAGTGTTTAGGCGCCTCTCAGTGGGGAAACTTTAAGCGCTGTTGCTGGTCACGTTGGTTGAGGTCTTATTTTCGTGAAGGATGTGCGGAATCGTGGCAGGGAAACTCGCGCAGGGTTTCTTCGTCCAGCTGAGCTGCGGGGTCGCGGTGGCGATCGCCGCGTCTGTCCTACTCTTCACCATCTCGGCGCTCACGGACACCTCCTCGGACGACCTCGGTCTGGACAGCAGTGCTCTGCTGAAGGGCCGCGGTAATTATTAGGGAACCGGAAGTGGCAGCAGTCAGTGTCGGTTCCTTTGCATTTTTGTCCGTACTTCGTTTAAAAACACGTCGCTCCACACAATATGTGCAAGTCCTTCTTCATGCGCTGTTCTTCCTTATTCACTTCGATTTCTTTTTTCTAGTGTCCACCCCTGGTGCTTCACTGTGCTCCACTGTGCTCATTAACAGAGAATAAAAGAATAAAACTAGGGAAAAAACAAAAAGAGAAATGGAAGAGGATACCATCTCCAGGCAAACTTACTCGCATCAGTTAATTTCGTCCTGAAAGACTGATAATTTTCATTATTAACTACTTATAATTACGGGCCACAATACATTATTACACATACACGACACGTGTTATAAATAATTTTAGTAAGAATGAAAATTAGGAAAGAAAAGGGGACGAAAGTTCTCGTGACGAAGAGACTGAGATGACGTCATCGAGAAATTTCGTCTCCTTTGCGTTTACATTTGTATACACACATTATATACGTGTGTATATAAATATATTTGCATGTATATACATACATGTATAAATCCTATATATATATATATATATAATATAAGTAGTTCCCAGGGTGGTCCAGTCTTCTTGTGACCAGGTGATCTTCGGTTGGTCGTTCATTACCAATAGTGACGTCATCCAGGTGTCCACTGGTGTTGAGCTGGAGGTTTTGCTGGAGGAAAGAAACATGTCGTATAGAATCTGGCAATATATGGTTAAAATTCATGGTACTTGTACCTATGACAATAAACCTTGAAACTTGAAATAGAAGTGCATGCTACAGTTAATTTTTTAGAATATATATACTGTGATTTTTAATAGTATCCACTCATTGGTTACATCTATAAATGGTCAGTGGAAAATTTTGTTATGAGTGTATATTGTTCCAGTAGACAGAAATGAAGGACATTTTGACAGTAACCCCAAAAGTGAGAAGTGTGAAGACTGAAAATGCTGAGAAGCAATGTAAAGGCTTTTCAATATTGTGTATTTGATGTTAAAAAATCAATAAATAAAAATTATATTGTCCCTTTTGACTAATTGTGAATTAACTTATGTCCTTTAAGGCCATTTGTATTTGGAAATAAGTAATAAAAATTAAACTTTTTTAAATCAGAGATGCTGAGAGAAACCAAGGGCAATTCGGCATCTAGGGTTCGAACGTGTAGTCCGAGCTTGAAGCTCGTTCTGTTGAAGGCTCCTCCTTCCACAGATGTTGTGAGATCTGCATTTGCGAGTAAATCCACACAGCTCCAATCTAACCACTTGTTCTCTCTTCCCCCGTTTCAGTGCACAAGCTGTTCACCTACTCCTTCATCCACGAGAACATAGCAACACTTCTGCTCAGCTCAGGAGCACTGATTGTCTTTGGAGGTGGGTTAGAGAGAAGTGTGGGGACTGTGCGTTTCCTGCACCACCTCCTGCTACTACCTGCCTGTGCTGGACTGCTGCACACCTTGCTGATGCTGCTGCTCCACGACAATGTGGCCCATGATTCAGTGCGGGGACTTATCCCTGCAACCCTTGCCCTTGTGGGCGTGGCCAGTGTGCGCTCCCTCATGAGGCGGGGGGTGCTGCTCGGGGTCAGCGTGCCCACTGCCTCACTGCCGTGGGTTCTCGTCCTTGTGGCCCACCTTGTTCCGGGCACAGTCTTCCTGTGTAATGTCCTCGCTGTCGCCGTGGGACAGATCTGTATCCTTGGCCTCAAACTCTCTGTAAACATGGTTATGTAAAGGCAAAAAAAGGCACTGCACCTTTGCACATTCTCCATTCATAAAATATTTGTTCAGTATTCACTTCATGGGGGACGCGGTGGCGCAGTGGGTTTGACCGGGTCCTGCTCTCCGGTGGGTCTGGGGTTTGAGTCCTGCGTGCGGTCCCTTCGACGGACTGGCGTCCCGTCCTGGGTGTGTCCCCTCCCCCTCCAGCCTTACGCCCCGTGCTGCCAGGTTAAGTTCCGGCTCCCTGCAACCCCGCATGGGACAAGCAGTTTCAGATGATGTGTGATGTATGTATTCACTTCATAGGATAGACAGGGTCATTGTTATTAATGTGCTCTGTAAAATGAAACAAAGCAAAGTAGATAAATGAATGTTGATTCCTGTGCTAGGTGTTGCATTCTAAAATGCTGCTTTTAAAGATCTGCTACACAGATGCTAATTCCTCAAGTTTGAATGAAGAATTTCTACATTGCAGTGTTTCTCCTAAGTATATGGCCAGTACCTGTGTAAAATTGAGGTAATGCATTTTAAGCAGTGACAAGACATTAAAAGGAGCTACTTTGTTGTTAAAGCGCCAAAAAAACAAAGCACTCATTTCCACTCATTGTTGAGAATCCAAATTTGATGAATCCAAGTTTGTTCATTCATCACCCAGTTACTGGTGCAGAATAAATGGTAAAATAAAGTGTATTGATGTAATCATGTGTGCCCAGGATCTTAAATGACATTTGTTTTCTTTAACCTGTGCTGTTTACAAAGATGGGAAAGGGTGGGTTAGAGTCTTGAACATATCAGAGAGCAGGGCTTCTGTTCTGGACAAGAAGATGCCCTTCAGGCTGCTGAGGATGTGGAGATGGGCATCATATTTGCCTGCATCTGCAGAGGAGAGACAGAAGATCCTTCATCCTCTGTGAGCAGATCAACTTAATTCTCGTTTATAATCTTTGTCACCGTCTCATATCAGCACTTTTCCGATTCGGTGTTATTAGGTCTTTTTAGTTTTTACGTCTCAGCACTCAAGTAGTTTATTGGTGGTTTCTGCAGCGTAGCTGAACACTAACCCTGGGTCTTAGCATGTGTCTCAGGTCTTCAAACCCTTCGTGAGTAATTTTTGTATCTATGTGCATCTGATGTTCACTAACTGCTTGTGTGTTGCAGGTGTAAGCCAGTACCGGGGTCCTACCCAGTTCAAGCCTATGCTCCGGCAGCATCTGTACTCCCTACACAGGCCATGTCAGGCCTTCCGCTGATGTACGAAGGTTGGCAGCACTCCAGCTATGCTCACGGAGGCCACAATCCCCCATACGCTCATCATGGGCATGGACACGGCCACTGGCATGCCGCAGCCACCTCCTGGAGCGGCAGCCACTGGACACAAGGGAGTGCTTCTGCTCATTTCCAGAACTACACCAGCCCTCCCCCAGTATTACCTGCAGAGCCTCAAGCTCAAAGTACTCCCCTGACAGCCACTGGTGGGTTCCCAGCAGACCTCTCTGGACCGCCGCTACCCAGCATGAGCACTCACACAGCTCACGTATTGCTCTCATAAGGAGTTGCTGAATTTCACATGACTTGGATTTAATGTGTGACAGCAGTTCATTGGTTGTGCCTCCTGCTGGTGTAGGGGTTTGTCTTCATCTGGTGACAAAGTGACATTTACGCAGGTAGATGTACATAATTATGTTGCTCATGTGAGTCACTGGCAAAAAAATACATCAAACAGCTGGTGGATTTCCTATTTTTTCCTTGTTTTTTTATAAGTATTTCCAGTATGCCCATTTAAAACAATCTTAAACCTGATAGTAAAATGCTGTTTTGGGTCAATAATAATAATTGTGAAATTTACTTTTGTAAATCAGTCCTAAAATCAATCCAATTGTAATATTAAAATATACATTCATGGAAGGATTGCACAGAGATTTTCCCTTTATAATACAGTAATTGCTGGCTGCTGTTAAGTTTGATTTACAGGTCACTTTTTGCAGTACTTTCAAAGCATTGGGTGAACATATGATGAATCGGGGGTATTACCAAAATACCAAGTATGAAGCAGCTCTCGGGTGCTAAAAACCAGCTGAATGCAATAACTGAAGCTATTACATTCATTCACTTAGCTGATGTTTGTCTCCAAAGTGACTTACAATGTTAATCTACCTACAGTTACCATTTATACAGCTGGGTAATTTTTACTGGATCAATTTAAGGGCAAGTACCTCGGTCAATAGGGGGCGCGGTGGCGCAGTGGGTTGGACCACAGTCCTGCTCTCCGGTGGGTCTGGGGCTCGAGTCCCGCTTGGGGTGCCTTGTGGCGGACTGGCGTCCCGTCCTGGGTGTGTCCCCCTCCCCCTTCAGCCTTACGCCCTGTGTTACCGGGTAGGCTCTGGTTCCCCGTGACCCCGTATGGGACAAGCGGTTCTGAAAATGTGTGTGTGTACCTTGGTCAATGGCACTACAGCCATACTGCATGGTCCAAAGACAGCACGCAGCCCGAAACACTGCACTACCAGCTGTCCCAGCTTCTAACTGCCTTGTAAAAACAGTGTATTCTGGGTGACAACAAAGTGCTGCATTAAATTCCTTTCACACTGAGAAAGTGGGAATGAAGTGCTGGTATTGAAATCAGTCTTTTTTCCAGAGAAATCTGTAAAGGTGTTTCTGAAATGTTGTAGTTGTGAATGGGGTAGGTCATTAGTAAATCTTATTGTAGGAATGAAGTCATGGACATGAATATTAGGAGACTGTAGCAAGTTACTATGAATGATGTTTTACACACTAAAGCTGATCTCTGTTGGTTGGAAGAAACTCACGTTTACTCTATTATTATAACTGCTGATCGGTACAATACGTTTACATTCCAGTGATGTTGAAATACTGTCTTAATTACTTTTATAAATAAATGTACAGATGTAAAAACAAGTAATATAACCAGTTCAAGTGGACCCAGTTCCTGGTTTTCATAACTAGGCAGATTTGAAATGCAGTGTCTAGAATGTATCTTCCTTGCATATTGATAATGTTTGTGCCCTTGGTGGGGTGTTGCCTTTTCAATCAGTACTGAAACAAAATTTAAATCTGCAGCTCCCTAAGAGTAGCATTTAAAGGTGAATAAAATTGTTATAGAATATATTCACCTCTCCAATCTTTTGCCATAGCAGGAACTCATGGGTGTGAGTGCTCTGTGTATATACATAAACACATGTTTGGAGATTAACAGCCAGGTTTATTTAAGAAAAATTTTTTTTTTTAAATTTAATATACAAAGCTGTGACAAGACATGAAAAATGAGCAACTTTGTTGTTAAAGGGACAAATAAGGCACTCGTTTCCATTGTAGCTATTGTTGAGGACCACATTTGGTGATGTCAAAAGTTAGTTCAGTTCATTCGTCACCAAGTTCCTGGTACAGAATAAATACAAGTTTAAAAAAAGTTTGGTTCTCATAGTGCATATTTCCCCATATTTGCAAGTGAATCAAATTTATTTTTAATTAATTCACATTTTCATTCAATAGAATTTTGTCTGCGTTTCCTCATTTAAAAAAAAAAAAGCCTTTTACACAGTACATGTGAAGGACAGGTTTAATTTAAAAAAAAAAAAAAAAAAGAAAATTTTAGTAAGTCATCAGAAGAAGCCAAGTCCAAGAAAGTGAAGAATTACAAGCAGACCTATCCACCAATAAAAATGAAATTCACAAATCCAACCTGAGAATTCCAAACGTACCAAACAAAAACACAAAAAGGCACTCGTGAGTGTTGGTTGTGAATGATCCTTGTAATGCCAGCACCACCTTGACATCAAATTCGGAACAAATGCTCAGATGTGCATTTTGAGCTCCATAACAAACATGACCATAAGATCAGTTTGTCCTAACATTCAGGTCATAAAAGGTTGCCCAGATAGCAGGCCCTTGAAGTCCAGTGTATTTCCCCATATTATAAAAGGACTTAACTTCTTAAAGTTATTACAAATTATTCTTCAAGGAGTTTTTCCAGCTTCCTAATGATACACAAGACTGACAGTGATTCAAAAGCTCAGTTAAAACATTGTGCGATTCTGATACCGAAGGAGTAACACAGGTTAGTCATTTCTTATGGTGCTAGGTAATTAAAAAGGCCGTTTTCAAAAGCAAGACTTGACAATCCTCTCAAGACAGAACTGAACAAAGTAAACTAAAAAGGAATTTTATATACTATACTGTGCTTTTGCTACAGATTAAAATATAGACCATGTCACAGTGTTAAGGCTCTATTAAACATCCCTTACATAATTGTCAGCTTGCACTATTAGATTCTTCTAAACATGCCACAATTTTGCACACCTAACTTCAGAAGTGCTACTTTAATCACAGTTAATGCTCTAAATTGAGTGACAGACTCAGGTTTTTGGTTTGTCATTTCATATCCTGTTAAGAACTGCAGTTTTGGCAATAAAATATCTTAGATGAGAACCTTATGGAGGAAAAGTGTTTGTCTTAAAACTAGTTTTTACAAGTGATACACAGCAATAATTGACAATTGTTGGAAATGCACTTCCTTTGAAAAATAAACTTGGAGATCAGTACCCTGTACCTGCAGCTTCAGAGGGTGGTGCACTTGGCAGCCTTAACTCCACACATCCTGGGAGTAGCGGCCCTTGGTCATCAGCTTCTTGATGTAGTCCACAGCCTGGTTGTGTGTCATGCCACCCATTTCCTCCACGATCTCAAAGAAGGTGTTCTGCACATCTCGTGCCATGTTACGAGCATCCCTGGGGACCCAGAGAAGAGAGCTCATCCACTTACAACTTTGTACCCATGATCACACCCTGCTGTCCACAAGCAGCACTCAACGGTCATGTCAACTTGAGTTCTACTGGGTGGAGTTTCCTTAAACATCCTACAAGGAAAACTAAGGCCAATTCTATAAGGAGTTGTTACCCCTTGAGACTGCAGTATTTAGTGTGACAAACTGGCCAGTTGCCACTGCAGAAAATGATATTTCCCCAGACATCAGCAATTGAAAGAGTTGTGCTCTAAAAGGATAAACCAACTTCCCTTCTTCTGAGGTTTTTCCTACAAGTTCTCAACCACGCAGTCTTGCACACAGCTGAAGACTTGAATAATCGTGGACTCCTTTTCATCACAAACGAGATTAAACCATTTAAAAATTGACACTTACCCACAGATGTATATGTGTGCAGTTTGGGAGTCAATTAGATTCCACAGGTTCTCCTTGTTTTGTTTTAGGAGATGTTGCACATATACCTTAAGGTTCAAAGGGTGAGGGGGGGAAAAAAGAATTCAGTGAATCATGTCGTATTAATGCCAACTCAATGTACCAGCCATACAACAAATTATGTCTTGGTGTCTAAGAAAGGGCTTGTATTGCCATTTTTACTTCAGTCTTAAAGCTTGATAAGAGCCAAGAGAATTCCCCTTAGAGATGCTCCCATTCCCTCCCTAACTTGTTTGTGGTCATTTACAATGCTGTAAGATTTCTTCATCAATGACCACTTGTCCACTGCAAGATTTCAGAGGGCATGAGGCAAGGTACACTAGATGGTAGAGTATGTGTTCTATTCCCTGGTGAACAGACAATTTAGTCACCAATTCAGCTGAAACAATGACTGCAAGAAGAAAAACTTTTACAGAGAACATGCAAACCAGGCAGCAGCACAAGAGCTGTCCGGCACCAGCACTACCTGTTGTGCTACTCCATCAAAAATATAAACACTGCAAGGCATCAGAAGTAAACCTTCTGGAAAATACCACAAAAAGCAAATATTAAGCTTAGTATTTAGATGCTTCCTGTTCTGACAGTTCACAAGGAACAACATGGTGCTGAGAAGTACGATGCAGCAACGCGAGGTGCACCTTGTGCTCCTGGTCTCGGGAGAACGCCACATGGAGCTGTGTCAACACCCCACTCCGTTCATACTCCTCCAGTTCCTCCTGGTACAGGAAGTCTTCTTTTTGGTGGCGGCAGCCGTAGTAGAGCACTGTCTCACCCCCTCCCTTCCCTGAAAACACACTGTACACTGCAGTACAAGTATTCAACATTGAAATTTAATTAGGCCTTAACCAGGTGCCTTTTACCTGCAGAGGTTTTCAAAGTCAGGCACCTGCAGCTGGACACTCACTGTCACTGCTTCCATTGGTCAGGATCCTAGCAGTATGAAGCCCATCCTAAAATCGCTGGGTGCAAAGCTTAGTCGAGTGTGTTTGGGGATTTGTCCCACTGAGGGTAACTTCGCATTACCAATCCACCTGAACTGCAAGTCTCCGGACTGCGGAAGAAAACCTACATGGACTGAGTTGGATTCAAACCCATGCCTGAACAGCCCAGGCACTGCGTGGCAGCAGTGCTAATTGTGGCTCCACTGTGCTGTCTGCTGTTGGATACTGCACACACACATTTATATAGCTGGACAGTGTTACTGAAGCACTTTGCCTTGGGGTACAGAAGAGTCCATCCTCCTCATGGGCAGCATGGTGGCACAGCGAGTAGCGCTGCTGTCTCTCAGCACCTGGGTGGCGTGAGAGAACGTGGGTTCGATCCCTGCTCAGTCTGTGTGGGTTTCCTCTGGGTGCTCTGGTTTCCTCCCACAGTCCAAAGACATGATGTTCAGGTTCCCCCATAGTGTGTGAGTGACACAGAGAGAGTGCATTTCACTGATGTATGGATGAGTGACCCAGTGTAATTAGTGTATCTAGCAGTTTAAGTCACTGCAGTGAATAAGGTGTGTGGGCTCATAACACTACATAGTATCCATTGTAAGTCACTTTGGAGAAAAGCATCTGCTAAGTGAATAAATGTCAACATGCAACTTTCTGGTCAAAACATTTCAGTTGCCATTGCACATTTGTACAGTATTATACATTTTATGTTTCCCAGCATCCAATGCAGACAGAATTAGACACAAGGAATTACAATATAGAACAGCTGCCTAATCAGTTTTGGGACTGGAATTTTCTCCCTCCTGTACTACAGTATCATTAGGGGTTTCCTCTCTTTTGTCATCCAGCTCCTCCCCCCCTCCATGTGTTCTTAGCTGTAGATCACTGGCACTTGTTGCTTGTCTCCTTGTACCTTCCAGACTACTCTGCATCAAACACTCTCAAATAAAGAGCACTGTGCAAAAGTAAAATGAACAGGCACCCTTACCTTTCTGCTTAAGCCAGGCACGCTCCTGGATAAATCCCATGAAGGGCGCGATACCAGTGCCCGGGCCAATCATGATCACGGGGTTGGTGGCTTTGAAGGGCAGCCGGAACTGGGATTTGCGCACATACATGGGCACGGAGGACTTGTTGCCGTTGTCAGTCACCACCTTGTTCTTCAGCCAGTTTGTGGCAACACCCTTGTTTGTTCGGCCCGTTTTAGTCTCGTACTCCACCACCACTGCACAGATGTGGATACTGTTGGGATGGACCTATACGGATTTATAAAAACTTAAGTTGCAGACAGAAATGCAGACGATGCTGACAAGTTTGGCATGACAAAGAATTCAGAATTTAAATCAAGAACAAGTTCATTTTCAAGTTCATATGAGGCCTCATCCTTCATCCCCAGCTACAAGATGCAAAACCATTTAAAAATAAGGTTAGAATGATTCCAGACATCATGTGAATCGCACAAACACCATGAGGAGCAGGACTTGCCTACACAAGGCATTCTCATCTTTAATGCAGAAAATATTCCGAAAGTCTGCTTAAAATGTTGGTACTATGTTTAATAGTTTTAATTCCGACCTACTTCTCTATTCAATGGTTGCCGTTACCACTGAAAACAAAGGTATGGTGCAGTGAAAGTTCTAAATGAGCCACTGCTCTCAAATTTCACAGAGATGCACAACTTCACTACAAATACACTTAATTCATTGTATTTTGGGGTTGTACCAGAGGGTGATGACAATGCTCTCACCTTGGCAGAGGAGGCGATGGAGTAATAGCGAGCTTGCAGGCGTGGCAGGAGCTCACAGAGGTGGTCAATGGGAGGTTGTAGGGATGGCATGTCCTCCAAGATGGCTACGATGTTCCTCCGAGATTCCTGCACCCAGCTATGGTACATAGCCTGAGGGAATCCAGCAAATGACATTTAAACGTGATAAAAATTCAGTTGAGGGGGGCTATAGAGCTATTATAAGCTGAAATTGAAACCAGTAGCCTTTCCACTGAATTACACATTAAATCATTAATGTATTATCTCCATCTTGCAGAAGCAGGGGGAAGCATTCATTGCACCTTACTGTGGTACTGAAATGCAAACATTTAGCACAAATTGAAAAGTGCTCCCAATTTCTGCATTTTACCGTAAATGACTTGGGACTGTTTCAAAACAGATAAATCAAATTAGTCACTGCATCGTGTATAAACTGGTGGGGTCAGTCCCAGCTGTCAGTGCTGTGTTTGAGGCTTATTACACACTTTGCCTTCAGCCGACGATGAGGCCATCTTGCGCAAGTTCTCCTGGTCCTTGGGGTCGGTGGCATACTGTGCGATCTCGTACAAGACATTGGTGCGCGGGGGGTTGCTGATGTCCAGGTAGTGGGTCAGAGCCGTGCGGTACGTGGTGGGACAAGGAAATGGGTGCTTCTTATTGGACTCCTCTGCAGACAAATCATAGCAAAGTCCAATGCTTTCAGACTACTGCCTATGCTGTCAAATGTCTAAAGGGGATGAATATTATACCATGGTATACCACAGTCTGGGTCTGTTCTGTGGCATCAGGCAACCCGCTGCAGTTTCCCCTGGTGCCTAACTACTATGCAGCAGCTGACAGGAGAAAAATATCTTATAGTCTGGAAGTTGTTCCACAAGAGACCACTCCCCCCCTCCCCAATGTGTGTTGTAACCCCATAGTCTATTTTCCAAATGTGATTTAGCCAGTTTAACACTGAATAAGAAAATACTTGTTTAGCAGTATGGTGTTTTACAGTACAGTATAACCATTATCTATATGGAGGAGTTTTCTAGGATGTAAATATATGAAAATTTTTCTGGTTTATGTAAATACACACATTTGGTATTTTTTTGGTAAACAATCCATCAGTGTGTGCCACCTGCACAATTAACAACATACCATCTAAATTATTGAGTGAGATCACAGTGTCAAGGTCACTGCCAAGGATCTCTCCCAACTTGTTCACCATGGAAGTGTCATTCATAGGATAAACTGCAACATGATCTCCCGAATCATATCTGTTGAAAACAACATGGTTAAAACAGGGTGCAGTCAAGTTGTTCTGGGAGGGAAAACAAGTATTAAACATAAAAAACAAAAGTCATTAAGGTCTTCAACTGGCATAATGTTTTTTATCTAGAACAGTGAAGTACATGGTACTGCAGCAACTCTCCTGGGACTAAAGTCAAGAAGTATGTTGGCATCTGCTCTGTAATTTAATGAATGAATAAGAGACACTAAACTGATAAGGACTTGATTCCAGTGAGTGACACATGTTAAATATTACCTGATCTTAGAGCCAGAGATGTCCAGTTCCAGGTGCATTAGATGCCGAGTACCCCCTTTGTTCAGTTTACGGTTGGTAGCGACAGGAGCCAGGAAGGGGTTCTTCGAGTCGAAGGGCCTAAATTTTCCAGAAGTATCAAAAGGGGGGTTACATATATATATATATATATATATATATATATACACATATACATACATACATACATACACACACATACATACATACATATATATATATATATATATATATATATATATATATATATATATCATACATTTCGTAATGAACCTGGACACGTTAGCGATGTAATGTGGGATCATGGGGTGTTTTGGGTATTTTGACAGACATCCTTACTCAGGTAACCTAACAAGAAATAAACCCCAGGTAATAATACTCTGAAGTTGACTTCTCTTGATCCACACCCATCAGTACTACCTCTCTGCAGCCGCAGTAACAACCCTATGGCATTCCTCCTCTGGCTGTTTCTGATGCCCAATGCGTAATAGGCCCTTTTCAAAGAATTACCGACAAAGCTCCTGCAGCCTGCTTGGATGGATACATACCATGCCCTCCAGCCATACGATTAGTTTATATGGAGAAATTCTAATGTGTGTCAAATATAAAGCTTTGGCATGTAGGACTTAAACAGTTTCTCTATTTGGAGATGCCATTTTAAGCAAAAGTACATGTTTTATGGGAACAAGGAATTACCAGATTATTCTCTATACAAAGACCAGATTATTCTCGACACAAAAATAAGGTACGCCTCATGACATGCAGATACAACGTAATCTGTACTGCCAGCTCCTCATGACATGGCAGATCTGTAGTGCCAACTGTCAGCTATCACACGTTCCCCAAAATCAAAAGCAGATAAGTTTATCTTGGGTAGGCAGCCTGAATCATTGCGGTGGGGCTGCACAAACTACAGTATTTAGCCCACTACAAAAAAAAAAAAAAACTCCTTATGGAAACATCGGTGGGAGGAACTCACGGCTTCTGGATCTCGAAACTCTTCAGACGGGCCAGCTCTCCAGTATACACCTTGTTCACGTCAATGTCATTGTGCACTACCAGCTCATACTGACGAATGCTGCAACAAAAATGCAACGCATAAGTACATGTGCAAAATAATTTATACATTTGCTACACTTCCTATATATCTTTGATACAAACTATATCACTAGTATTTTAGGCCAGTGCTCTAAGTGTGGTCCACAAATGTTAGTCAAATGGTCCGCAATCATATCTGATCAGAGTTATGTTAAAATAACTCAGATGTAAGTCCATAACAGACTTATGGAATGTAAAAAAATGTAAATATCTCTACTGTTTATTCATTAAATTCTTTCTCACAAAGTTATGCCATGGCAAAAGCTTTGTATCAAACCACCTTATTCATCACACCTTCAAAGGCACTGCAATTTCTTAATTTCTGTGCATGGCACTTGTAACCTCAATCTCCTTTTGTTTATGAAAAAAGAAAAAAAAAAATCTTAAATTTTAACATGATAAGTTAATTGTATTCATTTGCTTTCACTATTTTAATCTGCTTTATCACAGTAAAAGTTAATTTAGTGGCATCAAAAAATATATGTAAAAATATTAGCATTTCAATTAAATACATTTAGTTAAACATGTGTTTTAATGCAGAATTTGTGCAAAGTAGCGGCTGTAGGCCATAAATGGTCTGTTGCATGTTTTCCTCTGCTGAGGTTTGCTATACATGCCAGAGGACCCATTACACAAAGTTCTTTTAGCACCCTTTAGTGACAGGACCTGACTGGTCAAAAGAGGTGAACAAAAGCAGTGATCACCTGCAGTCCTCTCCTGTGGCCTCCACTCCAAAGTACTCAGAAACTGCAGGCCAGAACTGCTCCCGCCAGGAGACAAAGTCCTCTTCCAGGCTGCCATGGGAACACACGATGGCCATTAGCCAGAACTCATATGGAACAAACACCCAAATCATTTATTTCCAGAGAAATAGGACCTTTTAAAGTTTAACTGAAGGGGGGGGGGGGGGGGGCTGTAAATTCTGGGAAATGTAAGCATTTTGTTTTTTTTGGTCATATGGGTTCTGCAAGTCAAATATCCATACCATTGCAGGTATGAAAATGCATAGCTCTCCCAAGCCAGTGAAAGAAAGCAAGAGGAAAACCAAACTTCATGCTGATTTGACAGCAAACACAGTGCCTGACAGTGGGTCCACAATTTCAGGTGAAGCAGTCCTGCAGGTACAGACCAATATCTCAGCAAGGACTCAAACCTGCGACTCTGTGTTTCCAAACTGCAGTACATGAGTATTCCATCACAGCCAAGATACCTTGCTGGCCTCACCCTATGGCATGTTTATACAAAGAGGTCCACTCACTTTCCATCGTCATCTCCCATTCCCAGGTCAAAAATCCTGCTGGCTCCCAGCTCTGCCAGCCGCTTGTCCACAAACTTCCCCGTGGCATTGTAGTGCTCATATGTCTTATTGCCCAAGGCGAAAACCTAGAGGCAGGAAAGAATTCAGAGGAATGTTTACACATATATGAAAGAGTGGTACAGATATTTGGTACAGATATTTCTGGGTGCCTCCAGTAGAGTGTAACACATGCTGCTATAGTGAGATGAAACAGGGAAAGCCCTATTATGAAAGAATCATCTCAGTTGCATTCACCAAAATGACAGCTTGCATTCCACTCTAGAAGCACTGCTGTAAATTGAGCCAAAATGTAGGTACCCAGAACAAAGTGTTCCCGGTCAGTTGGCCCATGCGAACACAAGAGCAAAAGAAAGCAATTTCATAACTGTCACGAGAGTCACGAGGATGACGGGTGAAATTTGCTCTGTTACGCAAAGCAGCATGGAAGGACAGTAATCCACTAGGCCAGGATAGGAGAGTGCAGTCAAGGGTTTAAATGGGCAGGATGTAGCAGAACAAAGCTGGGCTTTTTATATAGTGCACAGGGCTGTACTCAGTCTGGAGACCTCCTTGCACTAATTCATCCACAAGAGCGGTTACTTAACCAGCAAGATTTTTTTGGGACTCTTCCCTCGAGTATCATAACGGTACGATGTCTAAGTAATTACTGGAAACTGATCTCAGAAGTCAATGAAACAATAACTTCAAAGAAAAAAAAAGAAATTATTGTCATGTACTGGAAACATTGATTTTCATTCAGGCACTTACAGTAGCATTTACAGTAGAGTGGAAAATTGTGAACATCATGTACTAGTTACCAATAGTTGTTCAGTATTAGTTGTGCAATAAAGTAATAGTTGCGTAACAGTCCTCCTCGAATTTTCTGCACCATTCGACACAACCACCAGATTCTACTTTCCTCTCTTGGACAGCCTGGCATCAAAGGAACTGCACTGAAATAATTTGAGTCCTACCTATCAGGCAGATCCTGCCAAATGGTCTGGTTTGGGCTCCCGTTCATCTTATCAGCCTCTCTCAACCGGTATCCCACAGGGCTCTGTACTGGGCCCCCTATGCTTAGTCTACACCTCTTTCTCTGGCCCTGTCATCGCCTCTCACAGATTCACTTAGCACTGCTACACAGATGACACCCAGCTCTTCCTCTCATTTCCACCTGGGGTTACAGTCATTTCCCCATGCATCGCTGCCTGTCTATCAGACATCTTTGCCTGGATGTCTGATCACCACCTAAGACTCACCCTCTCCAAAACAGAGATCCTTCATCTCCAAGCTGGACCATCTTCCTGTTGTGACCTCTCTATCAAACTGAATAACTCACTCATCTTGGCTGCCTCCTCAGCTAAGAGTCTGGGAGTGATGACTGATTCAAGTGTCTTTCTCTCGGCACATCGAAGCCACAGCCCAGACCTGCAGGTACATTCTGCATAACATCCACAGGATCTGCCCCATCCCACAAGTGACTACACAACTACTTATCCAGGCCATGCTGATACCCCACCTGGACTGCTACATCTCTCTCCTGTCTGGCCTTCTGGCTTCTGCTATCGAACCTCTACAGCTGATACAGAACGCTGCTGTCCGAGGTGTGTTTGACCTGGCAAAGTGTTCCCATGTATCTCCCCTCCTCCTCCCTGCACTGACTTCCTAGAGCTGCCCGGATAAAATTACAGCCAACAGAAGCATAAAAGGAACTGCGCCCTCATATCTACAAGACCTGATCATCGGCTACAGCCCAATCAGACTGTTGTGCTCCCGCACCTCTGCCTGCCTGGTGGTCCCACGCACAAAAGATCCACAGGCAAAAGCACAAAGGTTTTCAGTTCTAGTTCCAATGGGGTGGAATGACCTCCTCCTCTCACTCAGAACTGCTGAATTTCCCCTCTACATTTAAGAAAGGTCTTAAAACCCACCTCTTCCAGGCTCACTTCTCCTATGATCTCTTAAGTGCATGTTAATGTGCATTTGTTTATGTTCAATAAGTGTGATTATAACTGTTGAATAATGGATAAACCTTTATGCCGCTACTCGTGAGATGTATATTGGTTCATATGGTGGAATGTGACAAATTAACTGCTTAGAATCATGAGTCTGCATCTAAGTCCTTCCGTTGATGTAATGCACTCATTGTATTTTTCTACGAGATGTACACCGCTTTGGAGAAAGGCGTCTGCTAAATGATTAAATGTAATAGATGGACATACAGGGAGCTACAGAACCAAGACTAACCAGATTAAGCCAGACAAAACAGACTCACAGTGAAGATATAGTTTTTCCTGATTTATCAAGGCAGGAAGGAAAGACTATTTACTCACTGCAAAATTGACACCATCCAGGCTGTTATTAGTCTCCTGCAGCCATTCATAGAATTCCTGGGCATTATCTGTGGGATCTCCTTCACCATAGGTGGCCATGCAGAAGATGGCCAGGGAATTTTCAATCTCAGTCAGGCGAGACAGCTCAGACTAAAAGAAGGGGTGATACACTGTAGAACAATCCACAACACACTTTGGCCTTTTCTTCACATTTTAAGTGCAATTGAATCACTCAATTAGTCATTCCAATAATAATCTTAATATCAGTATTTCTAAAACCGCTTCTTAAAATGGCCAAGTTACTGTGAAAGTACCAGTACTGTGAAGAAGGCTTGGGATCTGTGGCTAAAAGAAGAATACAGTGTCTGACTACTGAAGCAAACAAGCTTGAGGAAATGCTGTCAGAAATAAGCTTTGAAGTTACCATATCATATTCCTCAGGGTCGGCTGCCATCCCCTTCATGCCGTAGCGCCGGGCATCCTTGGAAAGGCGATTTGAAAACTCCTCGGCTGTGCCCGTTTGAGAGCCATAGAACACAACTATGTTTTTGTTCTGGAGAGAAGAGGCAAAATAAGTACAGTAATACCGCAAATGTTTGAGAAATATATAATAGCTAAAATAGCAAAACAGCACGATGGGAAGTAGTACTAACGAAAGTAGTATTGTATTCATCAGTATGTAGTTATGCATATAAAACACACATCAAAATGCATGTTGTCATCACTGATGCTCATTTTTGGTTTTAGTGTTGGTGCGGCTATTGAATACAATTAAAATGGAAATAAATTTTGGGGGTGAACACACCACACTATTCTACCACAACAAGCGCAATAATCAATAAAGCCCAAGGCCAAAGCCTTGAGATTCTTGAAGAAAGGAAAACAGAAACAGTCTCTGCTCTAGCAGACAGCCTTGTGGAATAATGTCAACAAAAAGCAAGGCTGAACCAAAAATGGCACGTGCTGCAGACAGTATACAATTCTTCACAGAAAGCAAAGGATGGTCCTGTGGTAGATCAGTCTGCCTGACGTGGGCCAAAAGCTAAAAAAGGTGCTGGCCAAGAGGTTTCAAATTATTCTAAATAACAGTAAGTAGCACTGATGACACAAAGGGACAGGAGCCTAGCAGTCCTTCAATGCAGATGTGCAGTATTTGCACACACAGGGTGGAATACAGGAGGGTGCAGTGGGATTGACCAGGTCCTGCTCTCTGGCGGGTCTGGGGTTCGAGTCCCGCTTGGGGTCCCTTGTGACGGACTGGCGTCCCGTCCTGGGTGCGTCCCCTCCCCCTCTGGCCCTGCGTTGGCTCCGGCTTGCCGCGACCCCACTTGGGACAAGCGGCTTCAGCCAATGTGTGTGTAGGTGGAATGGAGCCAAACAGTGGACTGAACCATTTTCTCTGGGCCCCTGTACATGACTGTCATTAAACTACACCAGAGCCAGTTCAGTGACACAGGTAATTGCATCTGTATGTGACAAAGCAAGAACTAGAATTGTTAGCTGTACGTAAATTACATGTATGGTTACATGTGACCAGAAGGGAAGCAGCATTACAATCATGGCTACAAGCAGGTCACCACCCTGACAAGGCTGACAGTCCCTGTGGTTCAAGATCAAGATCATTAGCGTAGGTCTACATTGCTCATGGGGTCTTGCTGTCAGAAATGTGTTCTACATTAAACCTCCTCTTCCGGAAGGGATTTGATGAAAGCCGAAACTCAGTTCAAGCAGCCCTACAATCTGCTTTATAGATTTGACAGGCCGCTGAAGTCAAGCATGGACAGCCTTGTGCTGGATGCTTCATCCTTGGCCAGGAGAACAGGGAGTGGGGGTGGGGTGCATCAGGTTGCCAAGTTCATGTTCTGAACCCTGTTCAAGTTGGGCTCATCATTGTTCTATTGTCAACTGTTTACAGACAGTGTGTACCGGTGATATCAGTGTTGATCAAATGCGTTTCATTTTCGGGCTCAAGTTTTCGTGCGGGTGCTTCAGTTGTTTCTGCCATCAGCACTTGACCGGTTCAGGTAAAAATCAGATTTACCACCACATATCTCTGGTCCAGGGAGTAACCAGAAATATTCACAGTTCTTCCCCTCTCCAGGAAATTTTTATGTTGTTTTGAGAGCCACCTTTGTTTCACCCCTCCCCATTGTGAATTTTAATTCTACAGAGAATAAATTCCAGCCAGTCATCGAAGAACCAAAGCCATAGAGGGAATTAAGGGAAGGAAGGCAAGTCCATTTATTGGTATTCAAGACTGGACAATATATGGAACAGCTTTAAATATTTTCCCTATTGTTTTAGCCACATTTAAAAAGTAGAAGCAGGCCAGGCTGCATATTGTCTATTTCTCTTCTTAAATTGTGATTCACACAAAACTCCGGGTGGGTTAGGCTGTAATATTTACTTTCCCGTGGCCTGCTAAGAAGTACCTGGCAGAAGATAGCAGGGATCTCAGTCTTCTGAGAGTTTCTAACATTGTTGCTCAAATTGGATTGATTTATTTTTTCTCTTTTTAAAAAAAAGGTCTGTAAGACTATCACAGGGTCAAAAATATTCCACCACATTTACTATTGTTTATAATGAGTACCACTACATTTATGTTAATTACTTCTTGGCTCTCAAAAACCTGGCTAAGCAAATCAGGAAACTTTGATGATCAAGATGGGGGTGAGTGAAGCAATTAAGACATCAGGAAGACCACTCACTGTTTTCTTCATTTTCTCAATAAAACTGGTCTCTTGTGAAGAGCTGGGTGCTCTGAAAGAAAATGGTAAATGGTTAAAACGTCGGCACGATAAAGTGCAAGGGAGCTGCAGCTCAGTTCGTCAGAAATTAAAACTTTAGAGGATTATACAATTAACATTCACAACCTAATACAGGTGTTTAAAAAGTTTTTCTAAGTGCACTACTGTTTTTTCAATATATGGAAGCTTGAACCGCTAAGGAGGAGTAAGTGGATATAAGCACCTGTAAAAATGTAACGCTGACACATGCCTGGTTCTTCTAACAAACTGACTGACAAATCTCTGAATTCAATGGGCTTCTATCGAAGTTGGAACGAAGGTGGGGGGGGGATTTGAACAGTAGGCAGAGACTCAAATATCTGAAAACTTGTCAGTGGTCCCTCACAGTTTTCAGGAAGTTTAGAACTTACTGTTATATTTCTCCCTGTAGGTCTCAAACACCTTACGATCCATGGGGACTAGAGACCAGAGGAAGTCAGGGTACTTTCACTACAGTAGGAATATTCATTCATACATGGGGCGGTAGAACTCAATCGTCCTGGGTTATGGATTCCAGTGGCTGACTGCTTATTCCAGGAATTAACAGTGGGTACAAGGCTAAAAAGTGAAAATAACCAAAATAGTTTTGTTGATTTACACTATTTACCTGCTTTATACATCTTATGTTCTGGGAATAAATATGTATTTTCCACTCTTTCATAGTAATGGATTAAAAGGAACACCATTGTACAAAAGTGCAGCACGGTGGCACAGCGAGCAGTGTTGCTGTCTCACAGCACCTGGGTGGTGCAGGAGAACGTGGGTTTGACCCCTGCTCAGTCTGTGTGGAGTTTGCATGTTCTCCCCATGTCTGTGTGGGTTTCCTTCAGGTGCTCTGGTTTCCTTCCACCATCCAAAGACATGCTGTCCAGGTTCACCCATAGTGTATGAGTGACAGAGAGAGTGTGTTCCACTGATGTACGGACGAGTGACCCATTGTAAGTAGTGTATCTAGCAGTGTAAGTCACCGCGGTGAATAAGGTATGTGGGCTAGTAACACTGCATAGTATCCATTTTAAGTCGCTTTGGAGAAAAACATCTGCTAAGTGAATAAATGAGGGGAGGGGGAAAAAAAAAAAAAAAGGTTAGCACTCCCTTTGACATGACAAAGTTCTAGCAGCCTTCAGCACACCTCTTTACCAGCCCTAACTTGTTGGTTCTTGCACAATAACTGCAGAATTCAGCTCATTCTCTCTAGCAATGCTGAAGCTGGAAAATTAGCCTTTCATTCAGTATGTGATCTTAGGACGAAAAGACACTTCTCGAAAACTCACTTTTTCTCACAGCACCTTGGGACAGTTTAACTTGAGCTCAATTACACCACTCCGATTTTAAACAGCTCATTATGGATGTTAGAGCTTCATTTTAAATTTAGTCAAAGTTCAGTTTTAGGCTTGATTTTGTTAGCTGCTTTTGTTCATATCTAATACATTGAACATGCATTTTTATATTTATTTTAATAAAAAAAAAAAATCAATGGAAGGCTTAGGCGTTTACTAACAGGGATGCGACAGCGCTGTTCAAAATTTGCATCCATTGAATGTAGATAAATAAACAAATGCGAATGTGGTTTGTGTTGAAATTAAAAAGTACCATTTTTACTAATCTCCATGCACATATTAAAAATATATTTGGATTTAGATTAACACACAAGTAATTTCCCTCTTCAGAATTTGAACATGAATGTTTTTGAATTTAAGTAGTAAAAATATAAGCACTTTTATATCAGTATAATTATTTCCACTTAAACTTGAAACAAGCTGCACATATGTGATCTTATGCAAATCGTATTACACTATGCAAAAGACCACAATGACATACACGGTATGGAAAGTCTTATAAAGTAGGCCTACTGCATTTCGCTGCATAACTGATATGCGAACATACGAGCAAATCATTGTTTAGTGATTCGCACATAAAGGTGTATACCAGTGCATATGTAGTACTGTACAATCACAGTCTCTCAAGTTTGCTTAGACTTGCACACAACAATGCATATATATATATAAAATAAAGCTTATAATGAGCTTCTTTGACCCCCCTCCTCCCCCAACAAGCTTGTATCTGCCGAAAAAGCGCTGATAAAATTCAATGTATTTTGGATCTGTCAAACACGTTCGATGTTCGACAACATTTGAATTTGAGCTTCATTGTATCACTATTTACTAAACTGTACTCTGAAGTTCTAATGTATTACAGCAACAGAACTCTAATTCACCTTGTAAAAAGCATCAGCACAATAAAAATTAACTGTTCTTTCTGCTGCTGTTCTTCTGAGGGTTGCTACAGAAAATTTAATTGTACTGCATATAATGACAAAGTATCTTATCTAAAAACTGCATATTTAAGCATTTACCCCAAAAGGTATAAAAAAAAAAAAAAAAAAAAAAACCCACACACACACACACACACACACACACACACACACACACACACACACTTTCTGAACCGCTTGTCCCATACGGGATCGCGGGGAACCGGAGTCTAACCCAGCAACTCAGGGTGTAAGGCTGGAGGGGGAGGGGACACACCCAGGATGGGACGCCAGTCCACCGCAAGGCACCCCAAGCGGGACTTGAACCCCAGACCCACCGGAGAGCAGGACCTGGTCCAACCCACTGCGCCGCGCCCCCTAGTCTGACCAGCATAAATACTTTAGTTCAAGATAGAAATCACACGTTATCAGTAAAACATGAAGACACTGAACTGAACTTTATAGAAGGAGCAATCTTCTGGATCGAAGTACCCGCAGCAGTCACCCTGTAGCTGGGAGCCACTTCCTATTCAACAATGTCAATGTGTAGGTCGAACCCTTACTGTGCTGCCATTCTCCTTCAACACCGACCAAGGGCCAGAAATCCTCAGTGGACAAGCTCATGCCCCCTGCTACTTACTTGAAATTCAATACGTGCAGGAAAAGCACATTTTATTCATTTATTTCTCAGTGTATCCTTGGGCCATACAAGAAAGCATTCAATTAGAAAATAGAGCCAAAGCCTGTCAGTTGAAATCTAAAAATAAAAACATTCACATTCATGTAATATTTTAAAATGTAAAAATGTCTACTTTCAAGTAATATTGGTATTAATTTCTCTTTTTAGGGAAAAGGATGTTGTACAATGTTTGTCTTACTCGTTTTATATGGTTCAAATCAGCAATGTATCTAATAAAAACTTACATTTAATTTGTGCACAAAGTACAACTGGTAATTCCTTGTGTGCCCTTAATGCATGATAACATCTGAATATTATGAGCTAGCAGATTTCTTATACTGTCACTCTGCATGGGGTGTATACCTCAACTGAATTAAACTGTTCCCTTTCACTCTCAGGCTCTGAAACCAGTCAATTATTTATCACCACAATCTATTCTGTAACTGATTTTTCTTATCTAAAAGAAAACGGGTACAAGTAGTATGTACAGCGGCATATAAAGTCACATGTAATTTCACCACTTTCATCATTTCAGAAACATATGTACTGTATTACTGCCTGGGTGACTAACTCAAGAGGCTATGTCAATGCCAAATTTTAAAAAAAGTGTACAAGAAAATAAGAAGCTGAACATGCCACACTGACTTCTGTAGAAATGACCCATTCATGGAACACTGACCTGTCTGTGATAGCATCCCTCACCTTGGGCACAGAGTACACACATCCCATGGCTGCTGGAAATGTCCTCAAGACTGCAGGCCAAACACATCAGGGGAAGATCTGCTTTCCTTTTTTGGCTGAAGCCAAAACCAAGGGAAAGATCAGACACAAGGAGAAGAACCAAAAATACTAAGGGGCTTCTTCACACTCCATGGCAGAGGAAGAATGAGGGTTTCCAGGGTCCTCAGCCCCTACTCCCTAGAAGCTCAGCAGCAGTCCATCAGTAACACACCGTCCTACGGGTTAGTGTTCACAGTATGAACGTGCTGTAATGCTGTGTAACTCCCCCCCCCACGGGCACTTCCAACATCTGGCAGCAGTTGCTGTGGCAGTGGTGGGGGGGACGTCTCTGTATTGAGACTTCCCACGAATCGCAGTAGCAAGCAGACACACACACACACACACACACACACACACACACACACACACACACACACACACACACACACACACACACACACACAGTCAGTCTCCCACACGAAAACACACAACTGTATACACACCACAATATCTCCAGCATTTACTCCCTCCCATTTTCCTCTCCAGTCCTCAGGGAATAAAGCAAACAAAAAAAGTCTTTGCCACAATCCAGTTACCTTGGTAACCATTTATACAAGTTACCATTTTCCCCTTTCATTTTTTAAAGGGAATTCAAACAGTCCCCGAGCTGAGAAAGGGCATCACTATGGTTACCTGACCTGTAATAGCAAGGTAATCATTTAAGGTAGTTCTTTTCCATTCAACGAGTAACGCAAATCAGAGAAGTTCTTAACCGGGATGGACAAAGGATACTTCAGCTGCTTTCATACCTCCTTAGATGCAGACACGGAAAGCCTTTTCTCATACACTGAAAGGCTGTGTGAATATTCTCAGCATAAAACAGGGACTTCAAAAAAAAAAAAAAAAAAAAAAACCTGCCTGAGTACCAGGGGATATTAAAAAGTACTTCACAGTGATGGGACTTAAAGGGAGTTCCAGAATACTGGGACCTTTTCCTGTATTTAAAAGTCTCTTCTGGAATCTTCCACATTTCCTATCATTCGTCATATGGGGAGCAGACGTGCTGTCAGACCAAACCGCAGCAAATCTACTCATTAATAGGGCATCATAATACCACTTCCACTTGAGGGAGGGGGACTCAACTGTTTGATCAAGGCAGTAAACATGTGAGGTTCAGTCATTTTGATTAGGGTCCTAGTAGGAATACCCCCTACTAAATATAAAAACCTGAGACAATGCCTAGAAAGGGAAAGATTCATAAAGCAGTGACTTATCTGAATTGAGGTCACTGATGTTAAAAAGGGTGTGATGGTCATTCCCTCACTCATTTAAGATATACAGTAGTAATTTAAGTGCAGAGGACAAAACCCTTTGACACGAAAAGCAATGCATGTCACTAATCGTTTATGCAGAAACACCTTTCTAGTCAAACATGCTTGCAAAGGACATCAGATCACACTACTAGGCTCCTTGGACATGAGAGGTGCAACCTTCATATAATGATGTGAACTGCAGAATACATTACATTACCACTGCACTTTTTCATTCGGTTCAAATGTTACCCTGTATTAAGGCTTTGAGAACGACCCCATCACAAATCAAACATGGAAATTTTTCATTTTCTGGACATTGAGGTTGGGAGAAAAGGTTCAGTTCCATTCCTGGCAGTGATGCTTGCCACAACCCCCTGAACGAAACAACTGAGTCGCTACACCGTCTCAGAGGCTCTTTCCCAAAGCCCATTTTGCGCTACAAAGCAGAAACAAATTGTTCACACGCATTCCCACAGGCCCCATTACATGAGGTCAACACATTGAAATGCAGCAGTCACCATGTTGTATAACCGCTTGCTTGATTCTTCAGCCGGCTCACACAATGAGCAGCTGAAGCCCCCACTCGGACACAAAAAAATCCGTAGTTAAGATCCTTCGTACAAACATCATTTTCTGGTACAAGTTCCCCCTGGTGGAACCTGCACACTTTCCTTGTACGATGTTACATAATATTGGAAATCATTCCTTTTACCATAATGGTCCATGCTTAATGATCGTAGGTTGTTCTGAAAAGAGCACAGGTACGAGTCAATAAAGAGACATCGCGAATACTATTAATAAGTATGGCACCTCCATCACTTACTTTAATCCCAGCATCTCAGACCATTACTGAACAGCCTTGCGTGCTATGCAACAGATGAACACCATTACTGAAAACATGGAAAAACAACATCTGAAATGTTCCCCTCCAGACAGCATGAAGAAAAGACTTTGAAAAGAAATTAGAGAAATATGTTCCGAGAAATCTAAAAAAAAAAAAAAAAAACTGAAGGTACTGTTACTTTTCCTGTACCATTTTCTTGTCAATGGGTCAAAAAAAACTATAATGAAATGTTTCGTTGCAGGTGACCTTGGGTCTAAGAATGTGAAGGCACATCATTTGAGTTTTATCTTTAAAAGCTGAAAGCAAAGAGCAGATTATTGTTTATAGTTACAGTTATTATGTAAATCATTTGGTTATATTGACAAAGACTGAAGTTGCAATACTATGTCACTTCTACAAGTTTATAAGTCATTTCTGAAAAGTTGGGGGGGAGGAGAAGGTCCTGTTGATTTGAAGAAATAATGAAAGATTAAACAGAATTAAACCCAAAGACTTTTGTGAAATCAGTTAGGAATTGAGGTATAATTTTCTAACCACGATCCACAGCCATATCAGTTCCCCATCTAGAATGGGTTTCTTGCATCTTAGGAATATCACAGAATGCAGGAGATCTCTGAGTGCAAGACACTGTAAAGGTAATGCTTTCTTCAGTAGCCTCAACTCAATGCTGCTTTATTCTCAGCAAATCCAAAAAGCACTTTTCCGTATTCCAACAAACCAGTCATTGCAACAATAACAATTAAGTCTGACAATATTATACCAGTGACTGAAATGACTCCCAATACAACAGAACCCACACTACTTGTTTGTTAATTTTAAAAAGCTCTGAAGGGTCTAGGACAGGTGTACTCCAATGTATGGCATGAAAGAACATCTGCAAAATGTGTTCATATACATTATACCCTCCATAAATACAAAGTTGTATTGACTCACAAAATAGCCACACACATCCAAAGAAAATACAGTTTTTCAACATAGGCATCTAACATCCAGTATGCCAGTTATGGTACAGTTTTTTTTTTCATGTGGCCATGGCACTACATCACAATAATGATTTTGGCCTTTACTCAAAAAACCCCTGGTTTAGCTTGTCTTATTATAACTGAGTACAAACTCCAAAATATATTTATAAATCCCAGGATGCAAACTTTCTTACAATTCCAAGGCATTTCCCTAAATCATCTTCACATAGAACCAACAGTAATACAAAAAGAGAGCTGATGAGTCACTACACTTACTGTACGGAGAGCTTCTTGAATTCTGGGACAACCTCCTCCCTCTTCTTGTAGAAGACGACCCAGTAGACAACCAGGCCACCAATGAGGGTGACAAGGAGGACATCCACGCTGCTGAGGTACTCCTTAACCCCTGGCTCCAGGGGGGGACTGCTCATCTGTGCATCTGCCATGGTGCTGCAAGTGCAAAGAGGGTCAGAGGGACATATTTTGGGAGGTAAATAAGTTTGTCACCAGCATTTCGTGGTTTGAGCATCATCTCTCTCTTCACAAAAAATCATCCACACCATCTTTCTCACATTGGATTCTCACTGGACTCAGAGTACCGTTTCATAGTTTACAGACCTGAAGTGGGGCGCGAACATCAAGCCTCCATTTGGGCACCATGTGAAACTTTACCCATGAAAGATAAATCCTTCGGAAAACCTCCAAGTAACTCCCTCTAAAAGGATGCAATAATTCCTACAAGCTAAACCTCCTTTTTCAATACTTGCACATTCTAATAAGATACTACACTATCATCTGAGGAGGTCTGAAGTGTTCTGTAACTAGACACTTTAGACACTGGATGTTATTCAAACCTTTTCACCAACAAGTCAAGTTGCTGCATCTCACTTTCCCTGGTTTAGAAACTTACCGAATGAGCTGGCAGCAAAAATATGCATCAGTATTACAATGATACATGAATGACAATAACAACATATCAATTCTACTAAAAAGGAAGGAAAAAAGGTCCTGCCACCTGGCATTTGTCGAAAAGAGGATGGTGGAAGAACAGTTCTACACTAGACTATACAAGACCTCAAAAGTGTTACCAACAAAATCCAGTCAACGTAAGAAGGGATCCTGAAGTCTTGAGTATTCAAAACAGAACTTCCTTTTGTTTTAAAACAAATAAAATCTTGCAATTCAGACGAGTGCTGCTGCACTTCATTTACATGACAGGTGTGCACTAAATGGAGGGGGTGCGGTGGTGCAGTGGGTTGGACCACAGTCCTGCTCTCCGGTGGGTCTGGGGTTCGAGTCCCGCTTGGGGTGTCTTGCGGCGGGCTGGCGTCCCGTCCTGGGTGTGTCCCCTTCCCCCTCCGGCCTTATGCCCTGTGTTACCGGGTAGGCTCCGGTTCCCCGCGACCCCATATGGGACAAGCGGTTCTGAAAAGGTGTGTGCGCGCACTAAATGATCTCATCTGCTATGAGTGTCTAATTACCTGTCAAATACACCTTGTCATGCATTACTGGGTAGTTGCATAATGCCTTGCCAAGCATACCCAAGGAAGGAGTGATATGCATGAGGTTCCGTGAAAGGGGAGAGTTACAGTATTTCAGCAGCCTTTTGAACTTTTGGATTGTGTCTCCTAAGGAGAAAGGCTGGATTGATATGTGGCATTTCAATAATGAAATTAATCTCCAGCGTGGATCCAGAATGAACACTAATATTGATGTGAATAGAAACTCATTGTGTTGCAGTCCCACTGGCAAAGCAAGTAACAAGCGACAGAGAAGCAAGAGCTGTTTCCAGTTCAAAGCCCATTCCATGGTACTACTATGGTACTACTTATTAGTGACAGTAAGAATACCCTGCTGTGTACAGTAAATGCACTTGTGCTATAAGGCCCTTTGCATAAAGGCCTTCGATAAATCAGTAAACACAGGAATAGCACAAGGAATGAAGAGTAACTCTTGTGTTATGACATTCGTATTGGAACTAGTCAGCCTTGAACCTTGTGTTTTCGAGTTAGGCTCCAATTTGCCGCGACCCCGCTTCAGACAAGCAGTTTCAGACAGCGTGTGTGTGGATTATCTAGACAGGCTCTGTTAAACAAATGTGAATGTTGGTAAAAATGTTACATAACAAACGGGATTAGGGTTATTAAAGGATACAAAGAACTATTAACGCTCCAAACATGACTTAAAGTTTGTCAAAATTGTGGATCAGGTGGAAAAGAAACAAAGAAGAGGACAAGCTTGAAAGATGATCCTATAACTTCAACATCTATCACTTGTGAATTCATTTGTCAAGTCCTGCATCTGGCATCTTCCATGAAATACCTCCAGCTCCAAGTTGATGCACAGTTGTCTGCCCTTCAATGTAAACATACAACTTACACTGCTCTTTAAATTTCTTATTATTCTTGTATTGGCATTAGTGAATTTTGTGTGATGTGTTGGGTATAAGAAGGGATTGAGTACAAGTTACGCACCAACACTGGGGTCTAGCTCTGGCCAGAGTTATTAATTCTGCTTTATTTACATGGTGGGGGGCACGGTGGCACAGTGGGTTTGGCCTGTGCCTGCTCTCTGATGGGTGTGGGGTCTGAGTCCTGCTTGGGGTGCCTTGCGGTGGACTAGCATCCCGCCCTGGGTGTGTCCCCTCCTCCCACCAGCCTTACGCCCTGCGTTGCCAGGGTAGGCTCTGGTTTCCTGCGACCCTGCTCGGGACAAGCAGCTTCAGTCAATGTGTGTGTGTGTATTTACAGGGTGTTATAAATACTCCTACCTAAATTCACAAAACAACTCTAACTCGTTTCCCAATCTCAGTGACCTAAGCACATGCATGAGCCATCCTGGCTCATGAGAAGGAAGGGCTGTGATCCCCTTCTCTGGTGGCATTCCAATTTTGCTGCCAGCATGCCATCTGCAATCTGCTAAAGTGGAAGCAAGAGACAGTTTACTGTGCTTCGCTATTCATACCTGACAAATCCTTGCTGTTGCCTCCCTCTGGGCTGTTATTCTACTCAGTTAATGAGGGAATGTGAGTGTCTCACTTGCAGAGCTGTCTGTGCTGCAGAAATTTACATTAACTTCAGAAGCATTTTCCAAAACGATGCACAATTCAGAGTAAACCAAAGCACATCTTGTCAATAGTAGCAACTTAGTCCATTAGCACATTCTTGCAGCCATACATTACAAATACCTACCTACAGAACTGACCATGAGCACCATGTCACATTCAGCTCAGGAATTTTGAGCAACAGTAATTATAATTAACCAGTTTCTCCATGGTCTGCCAAATGAAACTGTCAATTTGTTTCTCCAGTTCCATGTCACACAAGCATCACTGCCAACCACACACACCTGTCTGGAACCGACTGTGACAGTTATGTTCTCACATTGCCTGAAATCGCTCGTCCCAAGCCAGATCACAGCAAACTGGAGCCAAGCCCAGCGACACAGGGCATGGGGGGGACATACCGTCAGTCTGTCATAAGGCACCCCGAGCAGGACTCGAACCCCAGAACCACCACAGAGCAGGCCCCAGCCAAACTCGCTGCGCCACCACACCCCACCAGTTATGTTCTGCCAATTTCTATTCCCAGTGTTGAGACCCCAGCCTGAATTAGAGAATGGCTGTGTAACAGAAAGTATCCGCACTTCCATTCAAGTGAAATTGAGCCCATAAATATTAAGCTCATTTTAATCCCTGAGAAGTATCAAGAATAACCAAGTGAAACTGTTCCTATAAAATACAGACCTGTTGGGCTTCTCTCATTTGTACGGGGTGTCAGTAATTAATCAGATTTAACCACTCCTCCTGTTTCTCTTGAAATTTGGTTTGAAAGCTTGGAATGTGTGCCCGGATTTGGCAGTGGGTTCAGATTGCATTCCAACAAAGCGAACATACATGTTAAATGAATGCCTCCACAGCTTCTAAACATGTTAAATTATTTTGCCTAATTTAGGAGATTGAAAAGAATATTCTAGATATTCTGAAAATTGTACGAATTTTTAGACTGTGGACAGGATCCCCCATTGAAGGAAAAAACATAAGGGATTATAACTTAAAATAAGCAGTATTTGGTATCAGTTTCTACAATATACATTTAACGAAACAGTAAATAAAATGATCAAATTTCAGTTTTTATCTTGTATGATCTATATGGTACATGGCCTCTCATTAGATTAAAAATCTTCAAGAGGGATTTACATGAGTTTTAGACCAGCAAAGTAGACTGAGAAAAAAAAACCACATTTTACTCACTGATCCCAAACATTAATCATAAAGCTAAAATCTATCAAATGGTTCATTCTTAATATTTCATTACTTAGCTGATATCTTACCCAAAGCAGCATCAATTTCACCCATTTAAAGTGCTGGGTATTACATAGAAGCTGTTCTACTGAACTTTACCCATAGTTGTGCACATCCTGGGACATGAACCTACAACCTTCAGGCTCATGTTCTTAACCACCTTAACAACCTTCTTCCCTAGAGTGAGAGGTACCTGGGAATTCCTGGACCAGCCAAGGTGCAAATTCCAAATCTATTGTGTAAAATAGGTTCCTTCCCAAATTAGACATGATATATTGAGGAATTCTATTCTTGTTTAGTAGTCAAAGTCGTTGTGGGACAATACTTCTAACACCTTTAAAATGCCATCTGTGACTAAACTACTTAACTAACCTCATCCCCATAACCAGTAATAAGACAATGGAGAGGAGTTAAAACCTGTCATATTCACTAACATCTCAGCACAAAAAGAACGAAACTTACATTCCACACCTTCTTAAGAGGCAAATTGTCAGAAGGTCAACCAAAGATGTATCCACACAGCACTGTGGATGATAGAGTCTTAACTTCACTTTTTACAAAGATTACAACATGGCAAACTTAATTGCACACTTAGAGAGGCAATTTCAAAGTATTTAAACACTCCAGAATAGCCACCATGTGACACTATCATTATTTTGCAATGCATTCTTAAAAAAAAAAAAAAAACTCTGCAATCACATGATTAGGATTGCAAAATTCAAGCAGTAATTGCTTGGTCATCAACTTACGACCAACCCCAAGTGAAAGCACTAAAGACCAGGTTTAACAATCTGAAAAGGAACTGAACATATGTGTCGAGTCACTTCATGAGTTCTGTATAGCAATTCAGTTTTACGAAAACTTTGTGTTTAATGCCGAATAGGATATTTTTTAATTCTATTTTAGATTGTGATTTTTCCTTTATCCACAAACAGTACTAGATAGGGGTCCTTGCCCTGACCCTCAACTGTAAACCAAGACAGAGTAGGAAAACCTTGTATTACCTAGAAGTTAAGAAAAAAAAAAAAAAATCTGAATTATCAACAACAATACCCGGGGCCCCTTTAAGCCCTTTTTCAGTTTGAAGGGGGAAAAAGAAAAAAAAAAAAAAAAAAACCACGGCCTTTAAATCATGAAACCACTTAATTACAAATGAACAAGGAGCAAAACACCTGAACTAAATTTCAATGCAGATTTTCCTCAAAAAACTTTTGAATTTTATTAACAGCATTATGTGTTTCTATGCAATGAACATCAATTTAAAAAAAAAAAAAAAAAAAAAAAAAAAAGCCAAGTGCCAGCTGTTTTTCCACAGCAATCTGTTGCAACTGGAAGCAATGTGCGAAGCCCGGTGAGTCACATTACATACAAGGTACGGTGGTGACAATCGGCATCTAACGATTTGTACAAAATGTGTGTATAATACCTTAAACGGTACATAATTTCATCTAGTATGCTGTATATCATGTTCAAGTTGTTTTTATTGTCATTCCTATAGCTTGAATAGACTGAAACGAAATGTCGTTTCTCTGGAGACCATGGCGCAACACAGAACAGGAGTACAAGACAATAAATACAGAGGAGAAAAAAAAAAAAGGGCTCTAAACTGGAGTCGGTTTGTAATGTATGGACATCGTGTGACTTCAATACAGAGTTTAAAGTACCCACAATAACTGTAAACAAAGACCTGTGTGATTAATTGGCAAGGGCTGTATTAAAACTAAGCTAAAAGTAACAAGAGGGATAGGTGAGTGTCTAATCATCTGTCAATGATTCACGGCATGAGGTCAGAAGTATATTATGTCATCAAAATACACAGTACCAGCCTCAGGTACAAGAGCAAACATTAACTAAAGATCTAAAGGTGATCATTAGTCAAAGAGCTGTGACGGAAACATATGAAAGCAGCGTGTAACTGCAGGTGGACAGCTTTTCACCTGTGCGTTGCCAAAATAAATAGTGAAATCTGATGCGAGCGCACACACACACACACACATTGTCTGAAACCTCTTGACCCGAGTGGGGTCGCGGTCAACCGGAGCCTAGCCCGGCAACAGAGGGCGCAGGGCTGGAGGGGGAGGGGACACACCCAGGACGGGACGCCAGTCCATAGCAAGGCACCCCAAGCAGGACTCGAACCCAAGACCCACCAGAGAGCGGGACCTGTCCAAACCCGCTGCGCCACCACGCCCCCTCAAATAGGATGCATGACACTTCTATAAACAATAAAACAACACTATGATAACAATGTATGACTAATATCAACTTATTTGTATCAGTTTGATATCAACTTACTTGTTTGACATAGTGCTGATGAGACACCTGTTGAAATAATAACGTGAGAATACTGGACACTGGCTGTGGGTTAGTCCTGGAATTCACTTACTGTCATTTTTCTGATTATCCATACAAGTTGTCACAGTGATTTAAACTGTTGAATAATCAATTTCAGTATGATGGAGCCATTTATGATTTACACAGCATCAATTCAGATATTTTAAAGCGGGTCTGTTTTAAACACACGTATTATATAACACTAGTCTAGTAGTACGAACCACTTTGCCCGCGGCAAGGTGCGCGCGGACGTGGTTCTCGCGCCGCACACAACTCCCAGTTCATTGGCTGAGTGGCACGTTGTGTAAAAAGCGCCTCAGTGAACTCAAGACCGCAAACTGCAGCCAACGTACGAACCGAACAGTATTGTTATTAATTGTACGTGTGAACTACACGAGCTGCCAAGAAATAAGTGGGGAGAAAAAAGACTCTCGCACTTACCCGATATCACGCTGCCCGGTACTGTACCAGACTCAGCCGCGCAGCCGACGTCACAGGTGTGCGAGTCGAGTGTAGGCGCGAGCCGGCCTTACGTAAGAGTGACGCGGGTGGGAGGGTTCGACACGCGCTACGGGACAAGTGAAATATTCAGTTGGCTGATATTTTAGAACAGTGCAGTACGAGTACAAAAAATATGCCATATATTATTTAAATTCTGGGAAGTCAGGAAATTACAAGTCTCTCAAAATTTGTATCCCCTGAAGGCCACAGTATGAGTGTTACGAACGACACATACTCAATAAACACAATAGTACTACACATCCAGAGTACATGATTCTTTCTTTGTGCATTTCATATTTATGATTCATATTTATGAAATATAATTGTATAAATACTTATAACAAAATTTCAGTGATGATCATGATTCATTTCAAGCAGTACTTTTACAAAAAGTTATGCTGAGGCTAACTTAAAACGCGCGGAACCTGGAAACAAACGTTTTTAAGAGAGTGCATTTCAACCGTTAAAACTAGGTTTTTATTGAGTTGCTCTCTCATCCATCGTACCGAAACATCACAAATATCCCCCCGCACACATTTCCGTATGAAGAAGTTCTTGAAGAAACCTTACGTCATGAAAATTCGTCCTGCAAATTAAACCTTTCCACAAAGTCACTTTGAGCAGATGTCGTTCATAACGTGTAGCGCGTAAATAAAGAGTGAGTCCTGAAGCGGTTCACCTTTTTCCCAGAAAAACAAAACACCGCATACGCTATGCTTCTGCATAGGAAGAGCGCGGCCCCGCGGATGCGATGGCGAGTAACGTGAACGTGAGCGCGCACGCAGCGCTCCGATTGGACGTTCGGTGTTCAGAAGGAAAATTCTGCGGTGACCCGAACAACACAGACCTCGCATTGCAAACAGGCGAGGTGTTATGAACCTTCACGCAGCGAGCCATGGCACAAACGCTTGCTTAATTCTGGGTATTTACACCCGTAATCCTTCCAGAAGTCAGTTATTTAGTGAAACAAACTTTTGGGTATCACATGGTGGCTTTAGTTTAGTTTTTTTCCCTACCTCAGGGAGGTAGTACCTGGAATGACTGATGATGGATTCTCGCTCATCAAGTATATTTCAAAATATGTGATGCTATTAAAAACAGTTGAACAAATAACAGGATATTTTACTTCATCCCATTAAAATTGACACAATTACATCAAAGTTAAAGTATTGAAGAAGCCTACTGTACATACTGTCAACAGCAGTAGTTACAGCACTAGGCTGTCGTTACCTTCATTACTCTATATTAATACTCCTGCTTTTTGCAGCTATCAGGTAACATACATTTAACAAATCCTGGGTCTTCCCTGGGTGTCCCTACTTTGTGTTTCAGCTCTACTGCTCACCCTAAATTGTTCATAGTGTGTGAACACGCGCGGTACTTCATGCCAAGCCAAAAAACGCACCTAAACCTTTCACTACATGCTATATACCTTATGGAAAATGGCTCACTATGGCTTGCGCTTACACAGGAATTAATAAAATTTAAAATAGTAACCATGTTTATAAAATACATTGTAATTAAGAAACCAGAAAAAGCAGTCCACGGGCAGTGCCGTTCCTAAATCTGTCTTTAAGTTGAATTTTGTACGTAAGTCGGACAACCGTAGATTTCATCGAGACAGAGGCTTTTCAGGAGCCATTATTTTTGCTTTGTCCTTTAAAATTGTCCCGATCGTTGACCGACTGCATCCTAAAGCTTTTCTAATGTTTGTTGGCGTTTCACCTTTTTCCAGTCGGTTTATTTCTTCCATTTTAATTTCAGTCATGATCATTTTCTTTTTCTTGGAAGTATTACTATCACTTGCATCACATTTACACTTTGGTGCCATGGTTAACAAAAAAAATTTAAGTCAAATACAGTAACACACACAAGACACTGTTAACAGCAACATGATCTGACTGAGAAGAACCAAGTCTTTCTCCTACCTCTGGCCCACGCGCCCAACGAACCAAGTCACTTTAGAGAAAAGGGTTATGGAAGAATAGCAAGGACTCTTGAGAACACTTAAGTAAAATATTTTATTAATACAATCAAGATTCAGCCAAGGTGGTACACAAGAACACTGCCAGCAACAAGAAGTCACAAAGTGCTTGGAGGTTCCCTCCCGAAGAGGACCGATATTTATGTCCAGAGTAGCCCATGTCCACCTCATGGTTGAAGCTTATGAGCTAATCGGGTATAAAACAAAGGGGGGGGGGGGGGGGGGGGGGGGGGGGGGGGGTGGGGGGGGGCGGAAACCATTTCAATAAAATATGTGAACTAGAAGATACAGTAACAGCCCAAAAAAAAAAAAAAAAAAAAAAAAAAAAACACATGAAGGAGTGGTTCAGGGCTGGCTAGGGAATTGATCCCAGGTACGTCTTCGCATCGCTGCCCACAAAGGTAAGAAAGGTGCAAGGCCACTTATACAGCACAAGTCAGGATTCTTGAAGGTGAAATGTTTTGCTAAGCTGATCGGGGTTTCACCCTAGATGAACTTTCTAGCCTTCCACAGGATCAGCTAAATATATAAATGTAAATGTAAACGTGAATGACTAACGCTAGCCAGCTGCCCAGAGATCCACAAAATCTAAATGCACAAAATCTCCTTGTCAAGCTGAATTTAAATAGGCAAATCTCAAGAGATGAGTAATAAATTCTATAATTGAAACCATCAAAGCATATAAGAATTAGTCAAAGTTAATTTGTTCTCATTTTACCATGTAATATCTTAAATGAAAATCTCTATGAGTATCATTTGGATATGTGCACATCCATTAACTTGTTTCAATTTATTCCAGTTCATTAAGACCAGAAAGTTCTTGATAGTAATGAGGAAAATATGACAATTCAGTCTGCTACACTTGCTCCAACTGACACGTTTAAAATTTAACCAAGAGTGACTGGTATTCAGCATAATATCTAAATCAACAGAAAACCATCACAGCAAGCACTTACAGATCCAAGTGTCAATTTGTGTTAATTTAATGCACCAGCTAAGTCAAATTTACCTGTAGTTGCATCCAGTGGTGGTCTTTTGGAATAAATATATGCTGTAACATAAATGTTACATAATGTGTTCTCTCATCAGTTGGCTCATAATCTGGGTCATAATGTTTATCAGTATGACTCTGAAGAGATAAGCAATTCCATAAAATAAATGAATGGGCACATGATAAATGTTGATAAAATCCATCAGATTAATTAGAAACCAGCCAAATCCAAATAAGGATTAAAAAAAAAAAAAAAAAAAAAAAAAAAAAAAAGCTCAGAAACAGGTGTCCATAAGATATGGTGAGGGACAAATAACAAGGAGTGAAACAGGGCGATGTGAACTGTAGCTTGACATTTCCACAGCTAAACGCTGGGCAAACACATTTTAATTAAAAATACAATAACAAAAATAATTAGATTAAAAAAAGTCCATGGGCCCCATGTTGTCTTTCAGTCTCTTATGTTATAGCTCTCAGAGTGTCTTGGCTTTGTCCTGGTTGTTCTTGTACTTGTGGTAGACTACACCAAGTGTGGTGAAAAAGTTCCCCAGGAATAAAACAAGGTAAGAGCAACCACACATGACGACCTAAGAAGATAAAGCAAGAATGAGTCAGGACAGTGACAGACAGTGAGAATAACAGGCTGCTTATTTCCAAAGATGTCTCTTAAATATATTTATCATCAGGTTATGCAGCCAACGCATGCAGGTTATCCGCAAAATACACGCAGTCCAATACTGCACTAGCAGCTGAGTTCTTTCAACAGTTTTACAGCAGGTGCCTTCTCCCTGCGGTCTCCAAATGATTAAATTGCTTTATAAGCATTCCAAACTCTAACTTGTGCAATGAAAATAGCTACAATAAAGCCTTGGGACATTATTCAGTGTCTTCTGGCTAATAAGGCAAGCTATTATATCTGTAGATCCTGTCTGTTTATATACGTACATAACTATTTCAGAATACCTGGGACTCCCATGTTAAATCACACACACATTTTTTTCTGATAACAGGAAGATATGTTGAATGGACATTTACACACAGTGTCTACAACCACTTGTCCTGAGTGGGGTCGCGGCGAGCCGGAGCCTAACCCGGCAACACAGGGCGCAAGGCCGGAGGGGGGAGGGAGGCACATCCAGGATAGGATGTCAGTCCGCCGCAAGGCACCCCAAACAGGTCTTGAATCCCAAACCTGCCACACATTGGGCCCCGGCCAAACCCAGTGCGCCAACGCAACCCCCAATGGACATTTTTTTTTTAAAAAAAAAATTAAATTTAAAAAATTAAAACAAAGAGCACTGTAAAGGTTGTGGTCACACAGACCTGCCACTCTTTACAGTCTGGCAGCTGGGCCATCTTGAACAGGGTCAGTGCATTGTAGAGCTGCCAAAACTGCAACAAACTCTGAGTCAGTATCACAGACAAGCCAGACAAAACATTTATTTTATCACTACAGGTGCTAATTCTGTTACATACTAATGTTTAAAACATCCCCACGGAGGATTTAATGCCATCACATTTTCCTGAATTTCACTGAGGGTAAGCATGACCAAGCAAATCTAAAATATATGAAACCAATGATCATTTGCTGCTGACTCACAATTAGGAAATGACTCAGCTTTAACAAACCAAACCAGCAGAACTTAAAGGGAAGCAAAACTATCGGAATGCCAACAAAGAGCAAGACTCACTTGACCAAAAAAGAGGAAGGGCAGTAGGAAAGTCAGACCTCTCCACATCCAGGACTGAAACCCTTCTGGAAAAGGGGGGAGGGCAGAAAATTTCTCTTAAATAGTCTTAGGGAAAGGACAAGGTCATCTCTTCCTGAGAGGTGATGTGCTGTGGATTTGTAAATCAGCCCTGATTTATCACAGTACATACACTGAGAGAAACATTACAGATAAACCAGATCAAGCATTCACCCTGCAGTTAATAACCTTCTATATAGATAACATCCGAATCAAGGTGTACACAAATGTAGAGTATAAAGCACTCTACAGCCAGCACCTCAGTACTCCACTCAGCACAACTCACCGACAGTAAGGTCCATGTTGTGCCTCTCTCCCAGAGCTCGAAGTCTGTACAGACACCCACTTTGGTAATAGTACTGGAGAAACTGCACAAAGCCTGTGTTAAGAGCACAAGAAGAAGGTGAGGAAACGTTCAAAAGTACAGTTAAAACTAATGCGATGGGACACATTTCCCTGAGAATGCAGATAAATCAACCACCTCAAGCCTAGGAAATGGAAAGCAAGGTAGCAAATTGTTGTACCCAAGTCCCATGCAATTAAAAAAAAATATATAGTTTAAGAACAACAGCAGCAGCTTGTGGAAATACATAAATTCAGATCAGCATTTTTCCCCGTTATGTGGTCATGTTACTTCCATAAATGTGTTTTGCGTGATGCCGACAGACAGGCAACAGACTACACTACAAACCTATGTGGTGAACCCCATACAGACAAGCCCATTCCCTGGTTCAAGGTTCAGTGTAGTCATTCATCACAACAGCAACAAAGTGAACATGGGATAAATACTCACTGGAAGATCAGAAAATAACAGAATACAATATTCTCATTTAATTATGCTCAGAAACCTAATCACATGGGAGAACAATCTCAAGCAATCACAACCATCAATTAGTGTAAATTCATCATTGCCATCAGTATTAACTTCAGCTAAATGAAGTTTCTCCAAAGCCACTAAAAGAGGGGAGGAAAAAAAAAAAAAAAAAAAAAAAAAAATGTTATATATCACACCACACATTAAAACCTGAATGTACCTCCCACTGATTTTGAACCACTTAAACAGGAAAGAAATTTATTACACTTACTTTGGTACAAAGAGTAGGCAAGAAATTGGTTCCTGAACATCTGGTACAGTTTGCCTTCTGGCCTGTAAGATGGAAAATTATAGTACAACATACGTTGATGAACGAGTATTCATGAAGGTGCTTATGTGACGATATAAAGAATCATCAACATTATCCAGCAATAATAAAGCATAGTGTTAGGAAACTGGCAGCAACATGGGTGATCTGAGATTCTGCTGTGCGGCTGCCCTTCAGCGCGCGTTCTCGCTGTCAAATGGTGCGAAGGGGCACAGTGCTCACCAGGTCAACATAACTCCAGAGAGAAATGTGGAAACATAGTGGTGAAACACCCACCAGCCCTTGATCCTACAATAACAAGTCAAAGGAAAGAAAAGGCCACAATTACTGACACACTAAATTCAATGGTCTAATCTTAAAAATTAAAAACACATAAAGGCCTCACAGAAAAGCTTACATTTAATCTGCAGCATTTTTATTCCTCTGTTATATTAAACACCTTTGTCATTATTTATTTAGTTACATGACAATTAGTATACCAACTAAGACACTTAGGACCAATATGACAAACACCACTTAACACAAATGTCCAGTAACAGGAAGACATCAACCATAATCAAATACTATGAGAAACTTGTTATAATGCATGCAATCAAATGTAACCAGTGACGTATCACCCTTACCGATTACCAGGAGTGCACTGCGAGTTAGACTGACCTGGACCCATTGTTGATGAGGATGCTTTCCCGGATAGTCAGGGTGCAGTAGTACCACACCAGCAGGAAATTAAAGAGTGCATCCAAAGCTCTATGAACAGGTAACACGAATACAAGTTTTCACAACCCATGACCACGCAAAAGAGGGTCAACCCTGCCATCAAAACAAGGTAATTACTATTCATTTAGTCAGGTCAAGGGACATTTAATGAACAAATATTTCTCAAGTACTCCTCCAGGCAACAAGCCAAGCATCTTTTCATATCCACAGTGTATAACTACCAGAAGAGTTTAGAACTAATCGCACAGCCCAACACATTTCCCTGCTGACGTCAGGTGGAGGACTGGTAAATCTTTAGAGATCAAGTAAAACTTATATTACATACATTTATTCATTTATCTGACGCTTTTCTCCAAAGCAATTTATAATGCTACTGTACCTACAGTGACTTTCCCATTTATCCAGTCATTTTCTTGGAGTAAATATTAGGCTAAGTACCTTGATCAAGGGTACTACAGCCTGCGGTAAGATTCAAACCTTTTGGGGCCAAAGGCAGCAGCTCTAACCACTACGTTAGCGCCTCCTTTGTCTACTCAATATACAGCACCAGAACATAATTATACAGATTATACTAACCTGCCTTAATCTGAAATGGAATGTGATTGTGAAGGAAGACAAAGAGATGCAGAGTTCTCTGCAGCGGGTCACTAGCAGGGATAATTTGACATCAGGCTGATTCTCTTTACCTACACTCAGTTAGCTGTATCAGGATAGCACAGCATTAAATGGAAAAGTAATAAAAATGCAAGGCATTCTACTGATTTTACTAACTTTAGACTTCATCTGAGTTTTTCCTTATTGTAATTTTCAGGGAATAAAGTCACCTGTTTTCATATTCACTTGGCCTGTTGTAACTGACTTCACTATGAAATCACTCCAACAGTATTTGACTGAAGTTGGTTTAAGCTACAAAAAACAAAATATAAAATGAATATGAACAGATGATAATTTACCTATAACTAACCACAAACCGGCATGTGAAGGAGAACAGTAGGAGTAGGACAGTGAGACACAGTTTGAATTTTTCATATTCATCTTTGTAGGCAAACCTGCAGGTGAGAAAAGAGAGGTAAAACAGTTAATTCTGGGAACAACACATCCGCAGTGAAGTGTTTCCAAGTCACATCTCAGCCATTTATGACTATTGATAGTGGCATAATGGGTAGCGCTGATGTATCAAGAGATCCAGGGCTCTGGGTGTGAGTCCGGCTCAGCCTGTGCAAAGACTGGATGTTCTCCCCATGTTCACATGGGTTCCCTACCACAGTCCAAAGAACTGGTGAACTGCAGAATCTAAATTGTCCTTATAGCATTAGTATATACCCTGCAATGGTTCAGTGTCCCATCCATGGCGCACCTCCCTTTACACCTTATTTTTTTCCTGGGTAGACTTCAGACCATAAGAAACCCGAACTGATAAGTGTTTACTGAAAGTAAATTGAGAACAAACAACTTTAGACTTGTGACCTAGCAAACCATTTGGAAATGCAGGTCTTAATGTGGCTTGAACTGATAGAGGTGGCAAAAGGTATGAACTGGACTTCCCAAATAAATCAAAACCCTGCACTATAAAGTCAAGGTATGAATATTTGGATAAATCACTATTAATTAAAAGTGTACCCCACACACACACACACACACACACACACACACACACACACACACACACACACACACACACACACACACACACACACAGTCTAAAACCGTTTGTCCTGGCAGGGTCGCGGCAAGCCGGAGCCTAGCCCAGCAGCACAGGAGATGGGACACCAGTCTGTCGCAAGACACCCCAAGCAGGACTCGAACCCCAGACCCACCAGAGGGCAGGACCCGGCCAAACCTGCTGCGCCCCCCCATAAGTGTACTACAGACACTACTAAATACGTACGAACAAGATCACAGCACTATATGTGTAAGAAAATCCTTATGAAGACAGCAGGAGTGAACTGGTTAATGGATTTTACAAACTGCATTGATTTCCCAAACCAAAGAGTCACTTGCAAAACTACTGTAGCAATACTCACTTGGCATGTTTATTGAGTAGAGTCACATTTACATTCCCAAGAACAAGACTGAGATACAACCTGGGAAAAACATGAGGGAAAATTATGCATACTGTATAAGAAAGATGAAAGCCTTTATTTTTATTTCAAAGTTTTCACATTCTGAGTAGTGAGATTTTATCATTTTCACTGTCAATTCCATAATAAGTGAAACAAGGTAAGACTGGTCCAAATATGACCTCATTTATGAAGTACAGGCGGTCCCCCAGTTACGATGGTCTGACTTACGATTTTTCGACTTTACGATGTTGCGATAGTAATACACGTTCAGTAGAAACCGTATTTTGAAATTTTGACTTTTCCCAGGCAGGTGATATGTGGTATGACACTCTCATGATCCTGGGCAGTGGCAGCGATCTGCATCTCCCAATCTGCCACACGGTTGTTACTGTATATAACCGATACTCTACAGCGTTTTGTGTTACCAGTGTTTTTTCTTGGATACCCCCTGTATCTATGTTGAGTTTTGTGCATCCATCATGTTAACGCCCATCTGTGTTTCCTGCTACTGGTGGGAAGAAGAGGAAGACAATTAGTCTTGAGGAGAAACTCAAGATAATTGCTCAGCATGAAGGCGACAAGCCCGTAATGGCGATCACACGTACAGTATGCTAGACTATGATGTTCGGTAGGTTACATGTATTAAACGCATCTTCAACTTATGATGGGTTTATCAAAACATAACCCCATCGTAAGTAGGGGACCATCTGTACTGACAATGCTCTTCAAATGATAAATATGCAAAAATGTGTAATTGTGAAGGGTCTTGTACTCAACCTTACCCATTCTTCTTTGGAAGAAAGGCCTCCATCTCAAAGAATATGTTTGGCCTTTCTTTAATCGAACTCTGGATTGCCTCTAAAGTCATCACCTCCTCCGATTTCAGAGTTGGTCTGCATCTGAGGACAAGACATTAGAGAGCACATTTTTTTTTGCCAGCTATCACACTTGCAAATACTTAAATGCTGTCTTAAAAAAGCATGCCTTCTTGACAATCTTAGCTCCATGAGGATTTTATTCTAAATTGGAAATATGGATCCATATTGATTATGAAGCAAAACCTGCAAAATACTGTCATAAGCAGCCATAGTTTGCTAAACATTTACGGCTTCCCTATCCGATGATATATCATCAACAATTATTTCATTTTTGTACAGTTTTTCCAATCATCTTAATCTTCCAATGTTCAAAAATACCTTGCTGGAATCACCTAAGGCGGGGGGGAGGAAAAAAAAAAAAAAAAAAAAATTTCTCAAAAGATTTCCCACTTGCATATCTACCATACTACTTTAACCAAAAAAATACTACATGTGGACACAATGAAGACAAGAGATAAATACTTTGAAGGACAAAAAGTATACGCATTCTAGTTGAACGACAACACAGAGTAAGATATATCTTTCTATGTCCAAGTCAATCATTATAGTGATCATTATCAAACAAGGGCCTCCGTAGCACCAGAAATCTCAGTAGTGTGGCTCTGCAATACAGGTCTTTCTCTCAGTGTTTCTGGAACATGGCTGGAAAAAAAAACCATCACGCCCAACATAATGCCTGCATTTTGTCACACTGAATTTCCAGAGCATGATATACAGAACGGAGCTGGTGTGATCGGTGATAACTTACTCCTCCAGTGAAGCAGAGAGCTCCTTCAATTTCTTCTTCTGCCGAGCAATGGAGGCCAGGCAGCTGTCCTGCAGCTTGGTGACCTCCTCCAGCTTTTGCCTGTATAACCGGTGGGTCTCCTAAGGGCAAAATATTCACTATGAAGCTCACAGTCGCCACACTTCAAAACTGCACGTTTGTTATTATGTTCATTTTCCTCACTGTCCAATCTAAATTACATGCTGACTGACTTATACAGCTTCATAATTTACTGTAACAGTTCATAACACACCAGATCATGAACTTAAAAACACAATCAGGACTGCAAGTCTTTTCATCAATGAAACTGTGCAACTCCAAAGTCACAACTAATTAATATAGCTGTCCTGTTACTGAGGTGCGGTGGCACAGTGGGTTGGACCGGGTCCTGCTCTCTGGTGGGTCTGGGGTTGGAGTCCTGCTTGGGGTGCCTTGTGATGGACTGGCGTCCTGTCCTGGGTGTGTCCCCTCCCCCTCCAGCCTTACGCTCTGTGTTGCCAGGTTAGGCTCTGGCTCCCCATGACCCCAAATGGGACAAGCGGTTCAGGAAATGCGTGTGTGTGTATGTGTGTGTGTGTGTGTGTGTGTGTGTGTGTGTGTGTGTGTGTGTGTCCCTCTACTGATTCACAGTTGAGATACTCTATGAACCTCAAACAAAGCTGTGATAAATTAAAAAAGGTTTCTGAAATAATTCCCCATATCAATAACCACATGGCCAGAGAAAGGTAATGATAACTGCTCCTGGAAAAACAGAAAGTGAGGGAGGGTTACCCTGGACCAGACACCAGTCCATCACAATGTAACATATTTTATTATTTTTATTAACTCTATATGATATTAAAACTCATTTAAAACAAATGGGGAAAAAAAACTCTCTCTCCAACTCAAAATTCAATACTGATGTCTGATTCACCCCATGAACAAGTGCACTGCTGGTCAGCTTCTGCAACTTTAGTATTTACACAAGAACAACTTTATTATCAACAATAAAAGCTTAATAATGCAGATGTTATTCTGTTTAGTGACAACTGAGGTTATGAAAAAAATCTTGAATATAGCTATAATTTAAAAAAAAAAAAAAAAAAAAAAAAAATTTTAGAAAGACTTAAGGGCGGGCATGGTGACGCAGCAGGTTTGGCCAGGGCTTGCTATGTGGTGGGTCTGGGGTTCGAGTCCTGCTTTGGGGTGCCTTGCTATGGACTGACATCCCATCCTGGGTGTGTCCCCTCCCCCTTCAGCCTTGTTCCTGTGTTACGGGTTAGGCTCGGGACAAGCAGCTGTAGACAGTGTGTTAGAAAGACTTTTAATTTGAACACTTCTATTAACTCTGAGCTACATTTAAAACTAATTTAAAATGACTAAAAAGAAATTCAACTCCACAAACATGTATTTAGTACCAGCTGTTTACCGATTTATCCCAGTGGCACGTGCAGTGTGTGTCACCCTGCTATTGATCACTGACACAAGGTGAGGAAGTGAGTTAAATAAAGGCAGGCTCACATTCCTATTCTGTTTCTATTCTTTCTGACCGTGTTTCCTTCCAACAAAAAATCTGGGTACAGAAATGCAGGTCACTTTCACTTTGCAACAGGTACAAATTTGGGAAAACAGCAGAGTGAACAAAATGGTATTAAAAAAAAAAAACAATGAATAGGCTTGGAAAATGTTTGTATCTTCAAAAATGTATCACTCAAACATGTTAAGTACTAGCATGAACCAGCACCATTCAGGTTACAGATCCATGATTTTTATCTATATGCTACCAATATTAAACTTTGGTCTTTTCTTATAAGTTTACTTATTGTATTACATTTACATTAGGTTAGGCTGGCAGCATAGCTTTGGAGACCACATGGAGCAAGGCATTTCTTATTTAAAATATTTTTCACTTTATGCATTGTACTTGTACATAACATTTTTATTTAGTTTAGAAAAAAAAAATCTTTTAAATAAATTGCAATTGTGTTTTTTCATACTATTCCATAACGCCCCCTGTGGTTAAAAAGAAGGAAATTATAATTTATAAATAACAGATGAAGACATAAGCCCTTTTGTTTAACACATTTTATTTCTAGCAGAGTAGTACCAAAATGACAAAAATGTGGTATACCCTAGAAAGGTAAATTTGTCAGCCTCCTATTTTCACCTACATGCTTCATTTCATTTTGTTGAATTGCAAAAAAAAAAAAAAAAGGGGTACACACATGTCATATTCCGGTAATTTAGACTTATCTATTTATCCGTCTCAATTGTGTTTACATAGACTGACCAAAACAGGCGCACACCGGACACGTCTTGAAAATCGATCTGAGATTGGTCTGACAGCTGAATGACGTAAAGAACAGCGCAATTGGTCAGTTCTTCCAGCGTGTTAAGTGATTCACGCGAAAGTTTGAGAGCTTGCTATTGGTCACTTCGCTGCACTGATAAGGTTTTGATTGGATTACGGAATCGTTTCTTGGAGGACTGTTAGAACGATATACGATTTGATTGGCTTCCACTGCCAAGAACTACAGCGACTCGTAGCTACTAAGGAGCCAGTGCTTGCATGCTTAATAATAATACCCAATAATAATACCTAACAAAGCGAAACCCAGACAAACTCGGCAACACTGGATGTACTTTTGATAATTCTGACACGTCAGAAAACTTAAGTTGCATATGGATATGCACGCGACAGTAAGAACAGGAAATGCATCACACAGAAACGAGCTATGTCTTCGTAGAAGCAGGACAGAGGAGACGTGTTGAGTCTGAAGTAGGATGAAAACTTAATAGAATAATTTTCTCTTCTTTGTTACTTACTTGCAATTATTATTATTATAATAATTGTAATAATTACTCCAGTAAATAGACATCACGAATAACGAACGACACAGTCACATCCATGCTGCCATTATGTACCGGCTACACTGACAACTGGCTGTAAATGTGAGATACCATTGGCAATTGCTGGCTTAATCCTCTTCCTCACTTATTTCTTAAGGAGAGCTCAGGGTGCTCGAAATTGTCATGGATTGCACAACCCGCATACCGCACAGATACCCAAGGGAATTCAGCAATCAGCCACTGCAGCGAGCACATCTTGATGATCTTCACACTGTGTCTCTTTTAATAAAACATCCCTTTGTAAACGAAGTCTATGCAGCCAGTTCTTATGAATCAGCCACACCGGCGTAAACAAAGACACAAGTGACAAGGCTGCCTGAATACCTCCTTTCACAGCCTACACGCAATGAATAAAAGCGCTGAACGCGGCTAGTACTATTTTACACTTTACCACTGTTTTTTTTATTAAACTATCAAATCAAATGTATAAAAAAATTCAATAATCAAACAATCTCAGACAGAGTGCCATGCTGGCATGGCATAGTGTCCGAACTCCGGGTGTGAAAGACACAGCAGATGACTAAGCGACACAAGGAGACGTAAGAGAGTATTTCTAGAAATATATTAAATCATTAAATCGATTAATTAGGAAGCTTATATAGACTCATTCAGTCAGCGATGTGTGAAAAAACAGAGCTGATAATATTTACATTTTAGGCTGCACCGCGTTGCGGGTGAAAACTCGTCGTGACGAGCTATCTATCATGACAAAATGCAAGTGTGTGTGTGTGTAAACTCACCTGGACCTGTTGATAGTCCTTCTCCAGAGCCTCCCACTCCTGAAAGCATTCTTTTAAACCGGTGGGACTGTACAACATTTTAAAATTCTACACACCATAACACGCACCTAATAAGAACTACTGTGACCGCCTCGACTGCGAGAAAGAACATGTCAACATGACGCCTCCCTCCAACAACGAGAGCCAATCGCAAGACCGGCTAGTGCTCGATTTGACTAAAGCGCGAACCAATAGCTGTCGTCAAAGCGAAGAACGAACACGTCACCGCACCACCTCCTTCAACTCCCGGAGGAAATAACAACGCAGACTTTGGGAGTTCCTCCCGCCTACAATATAGATTAATGGCCAATCACAAGACGAATTCCGAAAAACGGAGGGGGGCGCGATTTAATGTCTGAAAGCCAATCAAAAACAGACTTTAAAGAACTATGGACCAATGGGAGTTCTTGAAGGGACGACCAGGTGCAGTATTTCTGTATAACGTAAGCATAAGGAGGCTGTTCAGTGTGCTTTTATTTATGCGGTTGACGAATACGCGGTGTTAGTGGGAGACTTTTAAAGTTTGTTGACAATCCATTTAGGAAGAAACGAGAGCTAAAACTGTGGGAAATAATTTCTAGTCCTTCGTGTACATTATGTTGTCAAGGTATTGTACACTTACACTGTACACAAGGTGTGACCATCATCATCATGTTCTTCGGATTTACAGCCCAGTCAGTGTCAACAGTTCAATATGTCTTGTACCAGACCATAGGTTTTGCTGATAAGACAGCCGTAGTTTGCAAAACTTTTATTCCCTGTCTATCTGATAATTTTATATCACCGTGATCAAATGATTTCATTTTTGTGAATCTTCTACTATGGAGCGGAGACCTGGAGAACAACTGCCACATTGGGGGAGAATCCAGACATCAACACATTATTCAGAAGGATTCTTCGGATTCGCTGGCCCGAAACCATTAGGAACGAAGATCTTTTGGCAGCGAACAAAACGGCAACCAGCGGAGGACGAAATAATCCGAAGACGCTGGAGATGGATCAGCCCCACCCTTCAAAAACCGGCTTTCAGCATCACGCGGCAAACTCTCACCTGGGAAGTAAAATCGAGGCCGACCAAAAAACACCTTTCGGCGCAACATAGAAGCAGACATGAAGGAGACTGGATACACATGGAGACAACTTGAGAGAATGGCTCAGGACCGGGATGCCAGGAGAGCTCTCGTCAGCAGCCTACGTCCCAGGCGGGGCCAAAGGAGATCATGATGAAATAAGTTATATATCTTACTGGAATCACCAAACTTATAGCATTCTCAAGAGATTTCCCACTTATAAATCTCCTCTTTTTAATTAATAAATTACTGCACGTGGACACAATGAAAAGAGACGGATACACCTTGGATGACACAGTATAAACATTCTGGTTTAATGACGATGCACACAGAGTGAGATATATATTTCTAAGTCCTCAAGTCGGTCTTCATAATGATAATTATCACAGGGGGCTCTTTGGCCGCACAAATCTCAGTAGTGTGGCTCTGCAATAAAGGTCTTTCTCTCTCCCAGTGTGTGGACCTCCCAGTCAGACAGCTGCTGCACAAACCCCCGCTTTGGTCTCATGTTGCTTTTGCATTTCAGCATGTGTTCCCAGGCCTCCTGCAACAGTCAGCAAAGTGAAGGGACAAGGGGCAACATTTACTACGTGGCCGCTGAGAACAAAAGAGCCCTTCAGAATATCGCCAGTTAAAAATTCCAACGATGAGTAATTGACCGTGGAATAGTAAAACACCGAGCCACTGTGCTTTTCTCATTTTAAATGACCTCAGGCAAATATGCCACATAAGTTCAAATAATATGGCAGTAACCAGCAAATATTTGATTAATTTCCATCAAAAAAAAGTGTTTTTCTACAACTTAGCCTTCAATACCATGCCCCCTTTCCTAGAAATGGATCGAGAGTATGAACTGCTTACAACTTACTTATTTGGTCAAGTGAAATTTGGTGGATTCTAAAATAAATAATTTTATACAAAGTGACTTACGTAGATAAAAATGAACATTTAAGTTAAGCACTTTGCTATAATGTACAACAAAGATCCTCCAAGTGTCTGAGTTGAATAACTTTTCACAGGTTTAATTCTAGAACTATACCACCTGCTGACTCTTTTTACACAGCAGCAGATTTATTGTACAAATAGCCCCCACCACTATAAAGTATAGTTGATGTTTCTGGAAGGTTGGCTAATCTGTGAGGTAAACAAAACCACACACACATACACACACACACTGTCTGAACCGCTTGTCCCATACGGGGTCACAGGGAGCCGGAGCCTAACCCGGCAACACAGGGCGCAAGGCTCTGTGTGGAGTTTGCATGTTCTCCCCGTGTCTCCATGGGTTTCCTCTGGGTGCTCTGGTTTCCTCCCACACTTCAAAGACATGCTGCTGAGGTTCACCCATAGTGTGTGAGTGACAGAGAGTGTGTGTGTGTGTTCCACTGATGTTTGGATGAGTGACCCAGTGTAAGTAGTGTATCTAGCAGTGTAAGTCACCACGGTGAATAAGGTGTGTGGGCTCGTAACACTACGTAGCGTTCATTGGAAGTTGCTTTGGAGAAATGTGTCTGCTAAATAAAAAAATGTAAATGTAAGTATTTGGCATGAAGTAAGCTGGGGGTACTAACCTGTAGGGTGAATTTCAGGTGATACTGCAGGAATGCAATCGACACAGTGCTACAGCGGCTAATGCCATCACTGGAAAATATCAAGATGGCTGAGCCAGCGCTGAAATGGGAGCCTGAAACATGGAATGTTTCACAACTCAATATTCTGAAAATGATCACTACACTGTCATAGCAAAAACGATAATTACAGTTAGGAATGGACAGCAAGTCTAAATATTCACATATACCAAACTAGTGTGGCTGTAACTGGGTATGTTCTGCAAATCAAAGTTAAAGTAAGAAATAAAACTCACCAATAAAAGTACAGACCCTCTCAAAACAGCCTAAAAGGTCTCCTTCTACTGAATCTGCCACAGGAATGTGATAAATGTCACAGTTGCTGGCTTCCAATCTAGCTTGAAAATTATGAAAATAGTCATATGAGTGAAGGATGTGTCAAGTACGAAGTCCATGAAACACAGCAACAGAGCACCAAGAAAGGCATTTTCCAGCATGAAGCACAAACAAGCCCTCACTCACACATGATTCGTCTTCTCCGAAACATTGACTACAGCTTGTAGTTTGAGATCCTTGTGGATCTGAGGACTCGTGGCCTGCCTGTAATCACCCATGTAGAGCTGACCTGGGAGGATCTCCACAGGGTATGGCTTCATGCTCTCTAGTTCCTGCCATGTCCAGCCACAAGGCATCAACTTTCAGGGTAGTCACCATGACATTTACATTACAATTATTCATTTAGCGTTTCTCCAAAGCAACTTACAATGTTAATGTCACAATTATTACATGCTTACAATCATTCACCCATTTATACTGCTGGGTAATTCTTACTGGGGCAATTCAGGGTAAGTACCTTGCTCAAGGGTACAACAGCCAGAGGTGGAAATCAAACCTACAACCGTTGGGTCCAAAGGCAGTAGCCATAACCACCACGCTACCAACTATGTAACCATAACAAATCTTTATCACAAGTGTCATGAAACTACCTTAGATTAAATGATTATTTGTGTTTTTGGTGATAGTTTTTCTGGAACGCAGCACATCTTGCAAAAGTTATGTTATCAGATTTATTATTATTATGCACTTTATTTTCTGTGAAGCGCTTTGAATGACCATTGCGTTTGAAAATGTGCTATAGAAATAAACTTGACTTGACTATTACACTTGTAAAAGATTAAAAGCATACCTTCAATGTATAAAGGATCTTCTGAGTTCTGAAGAAAGGGTAGAGGGCAGAGAACCTCTCATAGCCACCTTTCAGAATCTGAACCGGGTAGCGGCTTGATTTTGCCAGAATTCCAGTACAATCGGTAGCTGGTCCTAAAGTTACATAACCATAGTGGAACAATGAATGAATACATTTCCATCTCAAAAACATGGCTACAGCTCCCCCAACAAATCACCGAAACGATGAGAACAAACAGAACAGGACCCTGCTCAGAAAATTATTAAACAACGACATTCATAATAACCACTTACCACCGACTGAGGTGTTTCAGTTACATAGAAGCTTTTCTGGGACATATATAGAACAAAGAAAGAAAACACTGTGTGTATGCTGAATAATATAATTATCCTGTGAAGCGCCAATATTTAATTTCTATATTTAATCTCCTGTAATTGCAAACCCCAGTAGGCATAGTTCTACAATGATCTTTGATTAACACTGATCCTGTTTGATCAGTTGGACGAAACACCCGGTTACACCCTTGACATACATCTGCTGTTTGTTTCTGCAACGGTTCACATCCTGCAACATGACAGTTTTGTAATACAACTTTTGTTACAACACCTCCTTCCTAAAAATAAAGTCAATTTTAAATGATCATTTGGCAATTTCTTTTCCAGTAGCAGTCTTGGGGCCTTTAAATTGAAATGTCATGGACAAAAAAATTCTAATACACTTACTACAAGAAAACATTAATGTGTTTTGCCATTTTTTCCATTTACATTAGTTATTTTTAAATAACCGGTAGAAAGGAAAGACAAAACTTTACACACCAGAACCTTGTAAAGAGCTGGTATTACTGTCATACACGACGCAGTATCGCATGCTCTCGATCTCAACACCAGCAGGCATTACAAACTTGCCCTCATCATCCTGACAAAAACAAACATAATACAGTTATACAAAACATTATTACATTACCCTGAGATTGCTATGTATGTGCAATGATTAATGCATAATTTCCATTGTTGACACTGCAGCATTACGCATTATGAGGCAGATGCATAATATATGGACATGCAGTGCAAACATCTGAGAAACCAATGTCAGTCAGTGATGTGTTATGAAAGAATATTTTTTAAACATAACACTAGAACAGAAAAGTGCTGTCATTTTACAAATACCAAACCAATAAATGACAAGCTAAAGCTTAATTTTCACACTACTCCACATTAACAAAGCAGCAGGTAGTAACGTGGTTGGAGATATTGCCTTGCAGGCTCAATATCCTCAAGACTGAATCCCAGTACTGTTGCTGTACCCTTGAGTGACACAGTAAAGATACCCAGCTGGAAAAATGGGCAAATCATTACAAATTTGCTTATTTAATACTGCAAGATGGATTCTATAAAGATTTCAACTAAGTAAAGTCTAATAACAAGGTTACCAAGACACGTGCCAAAATACAAATGATTATAAATTACTAACACTGGTGTTCATCTAAATTCCAACACCATACAGCATGGTGGTAAAAACTAATCTGAAGGATGCTGGCTCAAGTCCGACTACAGTTCATACCTTTGATATTGAACGTACTTAACCTGAAATTTTCTACTAAAATGCCCAACCGTTCAAATGGGTTAAAGCTGTAATTTGCATTGGAAGAAAAAAATCCCAGTACCCATTTTGCTTTTCTAGCAGTGATAATGTGGCTCTCGTTGTATTCCTCCTGAGATCGTGCATCTGGGGGGAAAAAAAAAAAAAAAAAAAAAAAAAATCACAGATACAGACCTAACATCTCACAAGACAATTTGACATTTGCCACTATCAAAAATGTTATTGTCATAACATAACTGGCTGATACCAGGTCTGTTGAAAAAAATCCTCCCTAATGACATTATAGTGTACATGCCATGCTCCCAGCCGGAAGTAGAGGGTCAGACATAATTGCAGAGCACCGGATTTCATTGAGGGGAATCCAAGAATCGTGGTCTCAAGAGAGGCAAGGTCGTCGATGTGCGAACGTGGTAATCAGGATAATCCAAAGTCGTCGTCAAAGTACAGACAATGGTCAAAAGACACTAAGCAAAGAGGGGGAGGTCAGGAGTGAGGTGAAGGAACAGGGATGAGGATGAGGATGAGGATGAGGATGAGGAAACAGGGAAGGTGCGCAATAGAGCACAGTAGCAAGTAGCTTGGCTAAATGAGGTTCCACAGTTGCTACTGCTCTTCTGTAACCTTTTATGCCTCTCCCCTTGTTGCGTCATCAGGTGTTCTGCGTTGTGTCGATGGTGTGGGCGTGGCAGTACATATAATCATTTGGTCTCCAGAATATAAAATTTGTACTTACTTCCTTTTTGAAAAAGCACATACGAGCATTCACGTATTTCCCCCTTACCAATTAAGCAAAGATAGTTGAACTCCACAAGTCTGGATACACGAAAGTACTGGTTCAGTATGTTGTACAATTCTGTAGCATCACAAAGAATGATCTGAGACATCATAAAAGACCTGAAAAATAATTGCACAGCCTATAAGCAAAAAACTAACACATATTCTTGTTTGTTCTCCCAATGAGGGAGTATTTTTTAGAATCTAGTAGATGTCATTTTCAAAGCAGCAGCTACTGATCCAAATTTACAGCCTGAATACCCAGTCTGGGTATTTTCTTCAGCTCACCTTTGCAAAGCACCCCTTTCAAACATGTTATTCACCTGCTGATTCTCAGTGAAAGATGCACTTTAAAATCCTTAGCTGCTCAGACAGTCACTTCTACCCCATTTTTTACCAGTGAGATCAGCTTTTGACCTTGCGTGCTTCACAATTTGCCAATATTTTGGTTATTTATTATTCCTATTCCCGCATAAGGAATGAACAACTGTTTCAGAATGAGTATATAAAAGACCATTTTAACTCAAATTTATAAAGTCCACTTACCAATGGAAACAAGTGGGCTCAATGCTCAGGCGCGAGATGGTAAGTTTACGTAAGATGTTGCTGAGCAACCAAAATAGGGGTACGTGATTGGTCACATTTTCTTAAAGCGTGCGCTAACTCCCGCAACCCAATCAGCGATAATCTCCTCCCATCGACAGGTAAATTCGCGCTCTGATTGGTCAAAAACAACTGCCAATCAATTTGAAAGTTTTGCGCTATCAGTTCACAATTAGTAACTTGTAGGGCGCGTCTTTTTCCTCGTCATCTTATTCTGCACATTATGCGCGTTCAGGAAGCGCAGGACGTCTTGCAAAGCGACAAAACTCATTACTTAATTCATTATTAATTAATTAAGTAATGATCTTGTAATTACTTTTTCTGAGCTCCGCCGAATCGTACATTTTTGTTTTCTAGAAATTCACCTAATTTAACTCACCACAGCACGCGGTCTGCGAAAACTTGGTCAACTTCTGCTGACCAAAACACACTGTGATCGGCCTTATATGATCTGTTTTGAGGTTTGTGCGAATGTTGTATTATCATATTATGTGTTAACTGCATGTTGATGGGGTTTCATAATATCGGTGAGATTCAGAAAGTTGCCTTTGAAGCAGCGGAACACACGATAGCGTCGTATCACCATGGCTGCGAAGAGCACGTGGTCCATTGTTGTGCCTTGATGTAACCACGGTAACCATGAAACCATACGGCTCCAAAATTGACTAACTGCAATACATTTAGGTTTCACAACAGCTCCCCAATGTATTTTAATTATTTTATCTCAGGTCTGCTGGATTGTACATTTCTGACCTGACAGTCCTCTAGAAATTCACCTAATAATTCATCTCATCCTTTATTTTTGTAGAAGATTATGCCTCCAAGAAAAAGACACAGGGTCGTCAATCCACATGCATGCCCAACCCGGAGTGGGAAGACAGCACCTGAACAAGAAATTTTCAGCACTTCCTTCTGCCAGCGCTGAGTTGAAAAAAGGACATGTTTTACGACTGTACGTCTCTGAAGCTGGACGTAGTGCAACTGAGACAGGGAGACAATTGAAAACACATTTTTCATTTGAGGGATTCTCCAATCCTTGATTTCAGATATAAACATGCTGTTGATAGCAACACTGCATAAGTTAAGACAAATCACAGACGCAAGACAATTTGCTAAGTTTTCAGCAATATGTGATGAGTGGTTTGACCTCTTCAAGGCTGTTGAGCCTGTGTTCACAGTTCCTGTTGTTTCACCCAGTATGTTAGATGAAAAAGTGGTTGCATTTATTTAGCAGATGCTTTTCTCCAAATTGACTTCTAATGAACTCTATGTAGTGGGGGTGCAGTGGCGCAGTGGGTTGGGCCACAGTCCTGCTCTCCGGTGGGTCTGGGGTTCGAGTCCCGCTTGGGGTGCCTTGCGACGGACTGGCGTCCCGTCCTGGGTGTGTCCCCTCCCTCTCTGGCCTTACGCCCTGTGTTGCCGGGTTAGGCTCCGGTTCCCCGTGACCCCGTATGGGACGAGCGGTTCTGAAAATGTGTGTGTGTGTGTGAACTCTATGTAGTGTTACAAGGAAACATACCTTATTAACCAAGGTGACAGATGCTGCTAGATATCCTACTTACAATGGGTTTCTCACCTATACATCAGTAGAATACACTCAGTCACTCTCTGTCACTCATACACTATGGGGGAACCTACACAGCATGTCGGTGGGAGGAAACCAGAGCATCTGGAGAACATGCAAACTTTGCCCGACCGAGTAGGGATCAATCCGATGTCCTCTCACACCACCCCAGTGCTGTGAAACCACAGTGCTACTCGCTGTGCTACCGTGCCACCCTGCTCACGTAAATGTTGCTGATACCTAAATAAAAAACAACAGTGCATTTTATTTATGACATTCCTTATGATTTGTTACTTTTTCCTGAGGCTTCTCTTTCAACTGTTTCCCAATTTCTTCCTAACTTTCCATTAACAGCTTATCGTTGTCGAGTTCACAGCCGTCCGGAGCAAGTTCCGCAATCACTGGGCACTTGGCTATTAAGGGTACACCCTGGATGGAATGCCAGTTCGCTGCAGTTTTTCCACCCACACATTCACTCACAACATGAGGGCACTATATGGGCAATTTAGCATCACCAATTCAGCTGACCAATATGTCTTTGGGCCGGTTTACTGATCCTTGTTCAGAGCCCAAATACCAAGTCTGGGTATTTTCTTCAGCTGACCTCTGCAAGGCACCCCCTTCAGACATGTTATTTACCTGCAGATTCTCAGTGAAAGTGAAACTTTTGAAATAAAATCACTAGCAGGTCAGACAGTCACTACTACCCCATTTTTACCAGTGAAATCAAATTTTGACCTTGCGTGCTTCGTAATTTGGCAATATTTTGGCTATTTACATTTACATTTATTTCTTGAGCAGATGCTTTGAAAGCGACATACCTCTCACAGAAAATACAATTAGTGGATTAAGTTAGGAAAAATACAGACATACCTGCAGACATGTGATTCTAAAGTAAACCTAGTTTTTTTTCTTTGCACTTTATGTGTCGATGTTCATTGTACGAGTAGGTGCACAAAACTCTGGATAGACTAATCCTCATCACCTTCCTACAATTTTTTTTCAAAAGTACACAAACACACACACACACACACATTTTCAGAACCGCTTGTCCCTTACGGGGTCACGGTGAACCGGAGCCTACCCGGCAACACAGGGCGTAAGGCCAGAGGGGGAAGGGGACACACCCAGGACGGGACGCCAGTCCGCCGCAAGGCACCCCAAGCGGGACTTGAACCCCAGACCCACCGGAGAGCAGGACTGCGGTCCAACCCACTACGCCACCGCACCCCCTCAGTACACAAACATTTACATACAATACAGGAGTAGAGGCTGTGTAAAGGGTTATCTGGGCATGATCATAAAGTTCGGTGCGTGAACATTTACACCTTACTTGGGCTCGAGAGATCATGAGGGAAGTGAATCCGGAAAAGGTGAGTTTTAAGACCTTTTTTAAATGTGTGGACAGAGATTCGGTAGTTCTGAGTGAGAGGGGGAGGTAATTCCACCACAACGAAGCCAGAACCAAGAACCTCTGCACTTTACTTTTCGTGCGCAGGACCACCAAGCGAGCAGAAGTAGATGAGCGAAGAGGTCTGGTTGGGGTATAGCGGTTGATCAAGTCTTGAAAATACAAATAGCTGGGAGCAGTTCAACTGATGCATTTGTAGGCAATAACCAGGGTCTTGAATTTGATCTGGGCAGCTATAGGAAGCCAGTGCAGAGACATGAGTAGAGGAGATACATGGGAACACTTTGGCAAACATAACTCATACAGCGGGGTTCTGTATCAGCTGTAGAGGTTCGATGGCAATAGCAGGAAGGACAAACGGGGAATTTGCAGTAGTCCAAAACGTGATTGGTTACATTTCCTGGCTCAGCGATAGGCTAAGCAGGCAATTTTTTTAGCGCGCACTTTTTCCAGCAACCCAATCAGGGATGATTTCCTCCCAACTATTGTTAGTTCGGTCTCTGATTGGTTAAAAACTACTGCCAATCAATTTGAAAGTTCAGCGCTACGAGTTAGTGTCTTTTTTTTCTCGTTCTCGTGAAGCGCAGGACGTCTTAGACAGCGACAGAACTCATTACCACTGTGGCAATATCTTTAATTATTTTCTCTGAAGTCCTTCGGATTGTACGTTTTTTTTATACCGGTGTGTTTTATAAATTCACGTAAGTCTACGTCTGCTTTCCGGAACTTCCACTTCTTCAGTAACCAAACACACATCGTTGACTAGCTTAGGATTTTCTAAGGTAAGTCGGAATAATATGTGTTAGCTACATGTAGATGAAGTTTCATGTCAGTCCTATGTTACGAAAGTTCTTTTTTTAACCTCCGGAATCCATCATCTTGCCTTTGATAGTGTCGTATCTATCATCGTGACGACCCAAGCACATCACGTCATCGTGCCTTGTAATCATGGTAACCCTAAGCAATGATTCTTTAAGCAGAAGAAGAATTTTTAGAATTTTAAGAATTTCTTAAAAATCTGATGGATAACACGTACAACTCTGTCCCCAGTGTCTTAATTATTTTCTCTCTGCTCAGCCAGGCCGTCCATTTCTGACCTGACTCACTCTTTAGAAATTCGTCTAATTCATCTCATCATTTTTCTTTGTAGAAGATCATGCCTCCAAAAAGACGCAGGATCGTCAATCCATCTGCCCAACCCGGAGTGGGGAGACGGTACCTGAACGAGAAGTTTTCAACACTTCCTTCTTCCAGCGCTGAGTTGAAAAAAGGACATGTGCTACAACTGTACATCTCTAAAGCCGAACGTAGTGCAACTGAGACGGAGAGACAATTGAGAAAACATTTTTCATTCGAGGGCTTCTCTTTCAGGAATTCTTTGAACGCAGCTATAAAAAGGATTCTTAGATTGACGTTTAAAAAGCTTAACAAACTCACAGCCCCAACAGAATTTGCTAAGTTTTCAGCAATATGTGATGAGGGGCTCGACCTTTTCGAAGCTGTTGATCCTGAGTTCACAGTTCCTGTTGTTTCACCCAGTATGTTAGATGAAAAAATAACTTTTGAACAAACAGATTCTGGCACAATGACCAGAACTCCACACAGTAACCTTCAAGGTCATTCTGAGCCTGGGTCCTCTGCCAGATCAAGGAGCTGTCAAGGTGACCCACTCACTCCTCAAAAAGATAAAATGAAAGTGGCAGAACTCAGTGGACAGCTTCAGACCCCAAGAAGGTGTACAAACCAATCTATTCAGACGCAACGTGAAAGCCAGGTACGTGTTGCTGTGTGACTGTTGATGCAGACAGACAGTGTGAGCTGAGTGTGTTTATGTAAATGTGTTGGAACGCTGTTTTTTTTTAAGTGACCATTCATGAAATGGGAGAAGCACGTTAATAAGGATGGAGGAGAATTAGCTGGTTAGCACGTGCGGTGTGGGGGCAAAACGAGTCCACGGACACCCATGATGAACACGGTGCATTTTTCTTATTTTACTTCATTTATACCTGTCATGTCTTTTACCGTTTCTGCTTCACTCTCAACACCCAGGTCACGGATTTCCCGGGACACGTGGACCAGGTCTTCCAGCAGCTCAACTACCAGCGTCTCCGTGGTCAGCTGTGTGATTGTGTGATCGTGGTGGGTAACCGGCACTTCAAAGCCCACCGCGCCGTGCTGGCGGCCTGCAGCACCCATTTCCGCGCCCTCTTCTCGGTGGCGGAGAGCAACGGTGGCATGAACGTGATCCAGCTGGACAGCGAGGTGGTGACCGCAGAGGCTTTGTCTGTCCTGGTAGACATGATGTACACCTCAACATTAATGCTGGAGGAGAGTAATGTCATGGATGTGCTGCTTGCTGCCTCGCACCTGCACCTCAACTCAGTTGTGAAGGCCTGTAAGCATTACATGAGCACGCGCACGTTGCACCTGTCCCTTCCGGGAAAGCGGTATATGCGCTGTTCTGATCAGCACGCAGCTGGCACTGCTTCAAGCTCCAGGCTCCAGCACCCTTTCCTGCAACAGTACAAGGTTCTCCCGATCAAGGTAAAAGAGGAAGCTGAGCAGGAGGAACAACAGCAGCCTCAGCAGATGCAGGTGGTGGTGAAGAGCGAACCCCCGAGTTTACCAGAGGCCCCTTATGAGACCAGTAACATCACCTGTCAGGCAGAGGGCAGCGACCAGACAGAACCTGTTGCAGATAAGGTGGAGCAGAGGGCCTCCCTCCCCATCCGACGCTTTCACAAACGTAAGCAGTCCCTGCCCCTTGTGTCCCCTGAGGACCAGCCAAAACGACGACCCCGACTCTCTTCCGCTGCCTCGGAGGAGCCTAGCTGGGTGAGGGTTGTTGTTGAGGCAGTCGGGGAGGAAGGTGAATTCTTCTCGCCAGATTCCCACAGGGTGGCCGACGAGTCAAAACATGAGACGGACATGGCAGTTGAGGATGATGATGGTGGCAGGAGTGGGATGCCAGGGGAACTGTACAGGTCGCAGGCAGCACGGGAGGATGCACAGGTGCCAGGTGAGTCAGACAGCATTGTTGCCCATGAACAGGGCCTGCAGGAGAAAGAGGAGTACTCAGACATCCTGCAAAAGTGCGAGGTTCTCATCAAAGTAAAAGAGGAAGTCGAGGAGCAGCAGCCTCAGCAGATGCATGTGGTGGTGAAGAGCGAGGCCCCCGATGAGACCAATAACGTCACCTCTTGGGCAGAGGGCAGCGACCAAGCAGAACCTGTCGCAGTCAAGGCCGAGATCAGTCCGCAGAGCAGCGTCCGCAGTTTCTCTGACACGCATTCTGACACAGACTGCATCCCGGAGACCCACTGCTCCTCCGGGGGTGGACTGGTAGTGCTAGCCTGGGTTTCCGGGGCTACTGCCGAATTGCTCCCAAAATGCCACTGGATGGGGGTGCCGGGATCCATCTGTGCGGAGAGTTCTCAAATCCAGGACACCATTTCGTCATCATCTTCCTCCTCCGCGACCATCTGCGACGCACTCCTCAACATTCCCTCCTACGAAGGGGTTGGGGGACATTGAATGCCCCCGCTGCTGCGTCCCCTCACCTGACAAGAGCCTCTGAAGATGTGCTCTCGGAGCACAACGTCCTTGTGGTAGAGGGACCCCACAAGATCTGCTGCAAGACATTTCTGGCGCTGACGGACTGCAAGAAGCACGTCTGTGTGCACAGACGAAAAGCCCTACTCCTACCTCGAATCCGGCAAATGCTTCAGCAACTCCAGCTACCTGTACAAGCAGAACATTAACCTGTCGAACGCTTTACTCCGATCAGTTGAAAAAAGAATCCTGGCGGGATGGAGTTGGTTTGTTTTGTGAATTGCTTTTCATAAGTACATTATTGCCAGAACGTGACTTTCTACTGTACATAGTTTGTCTTTTTTATATTTATTGGGACTTCTCAGAGTGAGTTTCTCTTAATTGCTTTTAATCTCTGATTTAAGTAGCATTAGTGTAGTTTTTCTGATGATCTTCACTTTCAGACATCTTGCCAGGAATGGGCATCAGCATGATATTGTGGTCTTTAAGGGCAAGGTGCTTTCATCAGAGATTTTCTACAGGAACAGATCTGTGTGGTTGGTAGGAAAGTTGCAGCTGACTTTCTGCCCTTCGGTTCTGCTTGTGAGATTTGTACTCGCGACGGAGCGTAAATTTAAAGGGAAGCTTTGTTCTATTTGTGATAATGGTCGGGGGTACGCTTAATAAAACTCATTTGCGCATAATCTAGGTTTTTAAAATAGTGGAGCTAGCAGTGCAATCACTGTTTTGTCACCAAAGTAGTCCTGAGACTCATTTGAGGATCCGCTTTAAGCAGGTTAAGGATGCCGGAAGCAGTTGCATTTTTTTAGCAGATGCGTTTCCCCAAATTGACTTTCAATAAACTCTATGTAGTGTTATGAGAAAACGCACCTTATTCACCAAGGTAACAGATATTGCTAGATATACTATTGACAATGGGTTTCTCACCTATACATCAGTAGAACACTCAGTCACTCACACACCATGGGAGAACCTGAACTTGAACCTCCAGAGCACCTGGAGAACATGCAAACTTTGCCCGACCGAGTAGGGATCAATCCGATGTCCTCCCACACCACCCCAGTGCTGTGAAACCACAGTGCTACTCGCTGTGCTACCGTGTCACCCTGCTCACGTAAATGTTGCTGATACCTAAAAAAAAAAAAACAACATTGCATTTTATTTATGACATTCCTTATGATTTGTTACTTTTTCCTGAGGCTTCTCTTTCAACTGTTTCCCAATTTCTTCCTAACTTTCCATTAACAGCTTATCGTTGTCGGGTTCACAGCCGTCCGGAGCAAGTTCCGCAATCACTGGGCACTTGGCTATTAAGGGTACACCCTGGATGGAATGCCAGTTCGCTGCAGTTTTTCCACCCACACATTCACTCACAACATGAGGGCACTATATGGGCAATTTAGCATCACCAATCCATCTGATCTATGTCTCTGGGCCGGTTTACTGATCCTTGTTCAGAGCCCGAATACCAAGTCTGGGTATTTTCTTCAGCTGACCTCTGCAAGGCACCCCCTTCAGACATGTTATTTACCTGCAGATTCTCAGTGAAAGTGAAACTTTTGAAATAAAATCACTAGCATGTCAGACAGTCACTACTACCCCATTTTTACCAGTGAAATCAAATTTTGACCTTGCGTGCGTCGTCATTTGCCAATATTTTGGCTATTTACATTTATTACTTTAGCAGATGCTTTTGTTGAAAGTGACATACATCTCAAAGAAAATACAATTAGTTAGTGGAATAAGGAGAAAGAGAGACACAGCTGAGGACATGTGATTCTTAAGTAAACTTTGTTTCTTTGCACTTTATGCGCCGATATTCATCGCACACACAAGTAGGTGCACTAAACTCTCGATAGACTAACCCTGATCACATTCCTTCAGTTTTTTTAAAGGTACACAAACATTTACATACAATACTGCAGAGGTTCGATGGCAGTAACAGGAAGGACAAACGGGGGAATTTGCAGTAGTCCGAAACGTAATTGGTTACATTTCCTGGCTCAGCGATAGGCTAAGCAGGCAATTTTTTTAGCGCGCACTTTTTCCAGCAACCCAATCAGCGATGAGCTCCCCCCAACTATTGTTAGTTCGATCTCTGATTGGTTAAAAACTACTGCCAATCAATTTGAAAGTTCAGCGCTACGACTTAGCATCTTTTTTTTCTCGTTCTCTTATTCCGCACATGCACATTCGTGAAGCGCAGGACGTCTTGGACAGCGACAGAACTCATTATGATTACTACTCACTGTGGCAATATCTGTAATTATTTTCTCTGAAGTCCTTCGGATTGTACATTTTTTTTTGTACCGGAGTCTTTTATAAATTCACGTAAGTCTGCGTCTGCGCTATCCGGAACTCCACTTCACCAAAGCACAGTGATTGACCAGCTATCTTCTAAGGTAAGTCGGACTCTTGTGTTAGCTACATGTTGATGAAGTTTCATGTCAGTCCTATGTTACGAAAGTTGTTTTTTTTTTTTTTTTTATCCTCTGGAACCCATCATGCCGTATCGTATCATCATCATCATGGCGGCCCAAGCACGTGGCCGATCGTTGTGCCTTGATGTAACCATGGTAACCATGAAACGATTATTCTTCAAATCTGATGAATAGTAGTTAATTCAGGTTTTACAACAACTCTGTCCCCCGTGTCTTTTAATTATTTTCTCTCTGGTCAGCCAGATTATACATTTCTGACCTGACTGCTCTTTAGAAATTCGCCTAATTCATCTCATCATGTTTCTTCGTAGAAGATCATCATGCCTCCAAGAAAAAGACGCAGGATCGTCAATCCATATGCCCAACCCGGTGTGGGAAGACGGCACCTGAACGAGAAGTTTTCAACACTTCCTTCTTCCAGCACTGAGTTGAAAAAAGGACGTGTTACAACTGTACATCTCTAAAGCTGGACGAAGTGCAACTGAGACATGGAGACAATTGAAAACACATTTTTCATTTGAGGGTTTCTCCTTCAGGAAATCCTTGATTTCAGATATAAACATGCTTCGTAAATTCACATTTAAAAAGCTTAAAAGACTCTCAGACCCAACAGAATTTGAAAATTTTTCAGCAATGTGTGATGAGCAGTTTGACCTCTTTGAGGCTGTTGATCCTGAGTTCACAGTTCCTGTTGTTTCACCCAGTATGTTAGATGAAAAAATAACTTTTGAACAAACAGATTCTGGCACAATGACCAGAACTCCACACAGTAACCTTCAAGGTCATTCTGAGCCTGGGTCCTCTGCCAGTTCAAGGAGTTGTCAAGGTGACCCACTCACTCCTCAGAAAGCTAAGATGGAAGTGGCAGAACTCAGTGGACAGCTTCAGACCCCAAAAAGACAACGTGAAAGCCAGGTATGTGTCACTGCGTGACTGTTGATGCAGACAGACAGTGTGAGCTGAGTCTGTTTATGTAAATGTGTTGGAACGCTGTATTTTTTTAAACTGACCACTGCACAAAATGAGAGAAGCACGTTAATATGGATGGAGGAGAATTAGCTGGTTAGCATGTGCAGTGTGGGGGCAAACTGACACCCATGATGAACACGGTGCATTTTTCTTATTTCACTTCATTCATACCTGTCATGTCTTTTACCGTTTCTGCTTCACTCTCAACACCCAGGTCACGGATTTCCCGGGACACGTGGACCAGGTCTTCCAGCAGCTCAACTACCAGCGTCTCCGTGGTCAGCTGTGTGATTGTGTGATCGTGGTGGGTAACCGGCACTTCAAAGCCCACCGCGCCGTGCTGGCGGCCTGCAGCACCCATTTCCGCGCCCTCTTCTCGGTGGCGGAGAGCAACGGTGGCATGAACGTGATCCAGCTGGACAGCGAGGTGGTGACCGCAGAGGCTTTGTCTGTCCTGGTAGACATGATGTACACCTCAACATTAATGCTGGAGGAGAGTAACGTCATGGATGTGCTGCTTGCTGCCTCGCACCTGCACCTCAACTCAGTTGTGAAGGCCTGTAAGCATTACCTGAGCACGCGCACGTTGCACCTGTCCCTTCCGGGAAAGCGGTATATGCGCTGTTCTGATCAGCACGCAGCTGGCACTGCTTCAGGCTCCAGGCTCCAGCACCCTTTCCTGCAACAGTACAAGGTTCTCCCGATCAAGGTAAAAGAGGAAGCTCAGCAGGAGGAACAGCAGCAGCCTCAGCAAATGCAGGTGGTGGTGAAGAGCGAAGCCCTGAGCTCACCAGAGGCCCCTGATGAGACCAGTGACATCACCTCTTGGACAGAGGGCAGCAACCAAGCAGAACCTGTCGCAGTCAAGGCCAAGCTCAGTCCGCAGAGCAGTGACTGCAGTTTCTCTGACACGCATTCTGGCACAGACTGCATCCCGGGGGGTGCCGGGGTCCATCTGGGCGGAGAGTTCTCAAATCCGGGGCACCGTTTCGTCATCACCCTCTTTTTCCTCCGCGACCATCTGCGGCGCACTCCTCAACAGGTCCTCCTACAAATGGTTGGGGGACATTGAAGGCCCCCGCTGCTGCGTCCTCTCACCTGACAAGAGCCTCTGCAGATGTCCTTTCCAAATGCAAGAAGGTGCTGTCGGAGCACAACGTCCTTGTGGTAGAGGGACCCCGCAAGATCTGCTGCAAGACGTTTCTGGCGCTGACGGACTGCAAGAAGCGCGTCTGTGTGCACACAGACGAGAAGCCCTACTCCTGCCTCAAATGCAGCAAGAGCTTTTGCCAGTCCAGCCACTTGTACAAGCGCTCCAAGACCACCTGGCTGCCCTGGCAGAACAGTAACCTGTCCAACGCTTTACTCCGATCAGTCGAAAAAAGAATCCTGGCGGGATGGAGTTGGTTTGTTTTGGGGAATTGCTTTATGTGCTTTTCAACTTGTACCTCTAAAGTACATTATTGTGTGAACGTGACTTCCTGCTGTACATGGTTTGTCTTTTTTTTTTTGTATCTGGACTTCTCAGAGTGAGTTTGTTGTAATTGCGTTTAATCTCTGACTGATGGAACATTAGTGGAGTTTTTCCTGATAATCCTCACTGTTAGACATCTTGCTGGGAATGGGCATCAGTATGATACTGTGGCCTTTAAGGGCAAGGTGCTTTCGTCAGAGCTTTTCTACAAGAACAGATCTGTGTGGTTGGTAGGAAAGGGGCAGCTGACTTTCTGTTCTCTTCTGCTCATCACATGTGTGTAGTTGCAATGGACTGTACAACTAAAGGGAAGCTTTGTTCGATGTGTGACAGTTGGCATGGGCACACTTAGAAGCTGGGTTTTGTACAAATAAAGTTTTTCTTTTTTTTTTTTTTTTAGATAGTGGAGCTTGGCGTGCAGTAACTCTTTTGTCAGCAGGTTTATGGATGCCTGAAGCTATTACATTTATTTATTTAGCAGATGCTTTTCTCCACAGCGACTTCCACCGAACTCTGTTGTGTTATGAGCCCACACACCTTGCGTTGCTAGATACACTGCTTACAACGGGTCACTCATCCATGCATCAGTGGACCCCTTCAGACATGTTATTCACCTGCAGATTCTCAATGAACGACGCACTTTGAAATGAAATCACTAGCTGGTCAGACAGTCACTACTACTCCGTTTTTACCAGTGAGATCAGCTTGTTGACCTTGCGTGCTTCACAATTTGCCAGTTTTTTTGGCTATTTATTCCTGTTCCATAGGGGGGTGCGGTGGTGCAGAGGGTTGGACCAGGTCCTGCTTTCCGGTGGGTCTGGGGTTTGAGTCCTGCTTGGGGTTCTTTGTGACAGACTGGCGTCCTCTCCTGGGTGTGTCCCATCCCCCTCCAGCCTTATGCCCTGTGTTGTCGGGTTAGGCTCCGGCCCCCCAGGACTCCGAATGGTACAAGTGGTTCAGACGATGTGTGTGTGTGTTCCTATTCCCGTATAAGGAATGAACAACTGGTTAAGAATGAGTTTATGAAAGACCATTTTAACTCAAATTTGTTAAGTCCACCAACAAATGGAAATAAGTCAGCACAATAGAAAAACAGAAAAGATTAGATTTCTGTTTCTAAGTTAAGATTTTCACTCAACCGCTGTCCGGGTTTAATGCGCGAGTTGCTTCGTTTACGACAGCTGTTGCTGAGCAACCAAAAGGGGGGGGCGTGATTGGTCACATTCTCTGTCTCAGCGATAGGCTAAGCAGCCAATTTCATTAGCCAGCTCTTTTTGTAGCTGCCGAATCAGCGACGAGCACCTCCCATCTACAGGGAAATTCGGTCTCTGATTGGTTGACAACTCCTGCGAATCAATTTGAAAGTTCAGCGCTTCCCGTGAAGAGGACTCCGTTAAGGGTATGGCTATTCTTCTTACAATTAGTATTGTGAATAGTATTGCACATATCGGAAATTATTGTTAATATTTTTTAACTCGACATTGGCTCCAGAAATGCAAGATATAATGCATTGGTATGTGTTCAATTGCAGATGTAAAAGCGTGGCTCTACAATTCATCAGATGTGGTTTCTCGTACCGTCACCGTGAGTCACTCATGAGACTCATGTCTTCCTCGTTATTTTCTGATCTTATTCTGCACAAAGTTTATGAAAATTGACGATCATCGTAGAACGTTTTGCAAAGTGACGATACAAATTTACCACCCACTGCAGTAACGTAAGTTAAAATCGAATGCGTTTCGATCGTCGTTGTGAAGAAGGTTCAAGAATGTACATGACATGTAGTTTTTCCTATTTTTTTTTGTCGAATCAGAGATAGAAAAATTTAAAATATCTTGAAATAAATGACACCCCCACACATCATCTGAAACCGCTTGTCCCACGGGGTCGCGGGGAGCCGGAGCCTAACCCAGCAACACAGGGTGGAAGGCCGGAGGGGGAGGGGATACACCCAGGACGGGACGCCAGTCCATCGCAAGGCACCCCAAGCGGGACTCGAACCCTAGGTCGACCGGAGAGCAGGACCCGGTCCAACCTACTGTGCCAGTGCACCCCCCTTTATCTTTAAATATTAAAAAAGTAAAATCAATTTTTAAAAAATTAATTAAATATTGGAAATATTCTTTGTGATTAAGTGCAGGATTCTATTTTGGCACGTATAAAGGAATGGCCTTGTCTAAGTCGTGCTTCTCCCTCTCTCCTCAGGTCCTGAGATCCATAATGCAACATCATAGGAAGAAGAAGGCGACCAGCAGGTCTTGGGCCCTCAGGAGTAGCAGGCAGATTCGCTCACAAAGATCACGCACGTCGTCAACCTTGAGGCAAGGACTTAAAGACATCCCAAGCCCAAACACCTAACCTTTATCGAAAAGTTAATTTAAACTGAACATGTCATGGATATGAAATTCCTACCATTTGATTTTGACCAGAACTTATTAAATACGTCCACCTTGACTAACTTAGTGCTGTCGGGATCATGTAACCGTGAGCAAGTCATCGATCGTATACCAAAAATGTTTGCCGGTGCCTACTAAACTTTTATATTGCATATGTTTGTAGGCTACAATAAGTTTTCCACACTCCAGAAAAATCCAATTGTTGCAAACCCACGTTCTCTCACACCACCCGGCTGGCATGGTGGCACAACGAGTAGCGCTGCTCACAGTGCCGGGGTGGTGCGAGAGAATGTGGGTTCAATCCCCGCTCAGTCTGTTTGGAGTTTGCATGTTCTCCCCCTGTCTGTCTGGGTTTCCTCTGGACTGTGGAAGGAAACCAGAGCACCCAAAGACATGCTGTTCAGGTTCACCCATAGTGTGTGAGTGACAGAGAGTGTGTTCCACTGATGTATGGATGAGTAACCATTTGTAAGTAGTGTAACCAGCAGTGTAAGTCTTTGGGTGCTCTGGTTTCCTCCCATACTCCAAAGACATGCTGTTCAGGTTCACACAGAGTGTGTGTGTTCCATTGATGTATAGATGAGTAACCCATTGTAAGTAGTGTGTCTAGCAGTGTAAGTCACCACAGTGAATAAGGTGTGTGGGCTCATAACACTACATAGTATCCAGTGTAAGTTGCTTTGGAGGAAAGTGACTAAATGTAAATGTTTGTAAAATTAAATCTTTTATTAAATTCTTGTTTTCAATGATTACTTTAATGGAGGTGTAAATTAAACTGACCTGACTGTTTTCTAGCCCAAACAGCGCGATTTCCCCAATTTTTGAAGAGGATGTCTGTGTGAAGGTACAGCGGCAGTGGACTCCAGCACTGGGCATCAGACTGGCACTGAAGGCAGTGGGCAGCTTATGCCAGGGCTGGAAAAGCACTTTTGCACAGGTGTGTCATTTGAAATGTTGCCTAAAATCCTTCCGGATTTTCTCTGCACAAATTTTGAAAATTGCCATCACGGCAGAGTCAAATGTGTGTTAGTCCTCTGTGTTTTGTTATACTGAAATTAATTTGTTTCAAAGTGAGAAGTTTCACAATCTCAGTCCCTGCTAGTGCACAGGTTTTTCTTGCCTTATTTCTTATAGATTGATCTAGCTATGCTTCTTTTTTTATTTCCCCTTCCAACTTCAGGCATGTGCTGGATTCCTGAGTGCCGTGCTTTCTTGGCGGGAGCAGACACGTCAGATGGACGTACTTCGGCAGCAGGTTGCGGAGTTGCAGGGAGAGATGAACCTGCTGCGCTGCGCTCTGCAGGTCAGCTTGGACTAGATACGAAAAATTGCTGCACAGAAGTAGAATTGACATCGCTGTATTTGATCTGAGTGCACGTTTCAGATTACAACACCAGTTATACGTACTGCAGTACTTGATTATGTTGTTTTTATGTGCTCCCCTGTGAAACTGTGCTTCTGCATTCCAGGCCAACAGCAGGACAACTTCCTTGTGCTGCTGTCAGAAGCTGAGCTGCAACAGTCAAGTCCAGTTATCTGCTCCTCTTGCAAATGATTGTGGATCTACTGTGGATCCCCTCCCAGTGTTTACACCTGTGGTACCACCCCTCCCACCTCCTCCACCACCGCCTCCACCTCCACCTGCCATACCACAACAAAGACCTCTTCTGATTGTTAAGAAGAGACCGGCTTCTCCAACCCTACAGGTTAAAAACAATTAACAAAAGACATACAACTACTGTTACTAACTGTACTGGTACTAACGTGCAACTGCTCTTCATTCTTGGGAAGAAGTAAAACACACACACACACACACACACACACACACACACACACACACACTTGCTGATGTCGCTTGTCTCAAGTGGGGTCGCAGCAAGCTGGAGCCTAACCCGGCAACACATGGCGTAAGGCTGGAGGAGGAGGGGACGCACCCAGGATGGGACACCAGTCTGTCACAAGGCACCCCAAGTGGAACTCAAACCCTCGACCCACCAGAGATCAGGACCCACCAAACCTGCTGCGCCACTGTGCCGCCCCCCCCCCCATAGAAGTTAATACACACACACACACACACACACACACACACACACTTTCGGAACCGCTTGTCCCATACGGGGTCGCGGGGAACCGGAGCCTAACCCGGCAACACAGGGCGTAAGGCCGGAGGGGGAGGGGACACACCCAGGACGGGATGCCAGTCCGTCGCAAGGCACCCTAAGCGGGACTCGAACCCCAGACCCACTGGAGAGCAGGACCCGGCCCAACCCACTGCGCCACCACGCCCCCCCGTTAGAAGTGAATAATAATACTAATTTATAAATGAGAAGCTGGCAGATTTGTGAAACTTCAAGGTTTGGGGTACTCGGGCTGATTCTCCCCAGAGATCATGTAGAATTTCAAAGATCAGCAGTGTGTTCATAATTATAGGAGCAGAAGATACTGTAGCCATTGGACTTCTAACCTAAAAGGAAATCCTTTAAGTTCCTCTAATACTTGCTATAGTACAACTGTGCTGAGGATCTTAGCCTGAATTCCCCCCGGCAAAAATACAATAACACAACAATATGCCCTTCTTCAGTTAACTAACTAATATGAGGTAGACCAGTGAAATTGTTTGCTCTCCTTCATGTAGAAGGAGAAGGGACATCTAATTGCAGTGACTGTCAGGGACCTCCAGACTGTGAAGCTGCGAAAAATAACAGACCCCATAGGCAAGCTGAACGTAAGTGTGCTCTTCTGCGAGTGAGTGTTTTCTGTTAAGTTGCACTGAATGTGGTCTTGTTGCAGTCCATATTTGATGTTTCTTTGTTACAGGTGTCTCCAAGTAAGAGTCGTGCTCCTCTGGTCACCGTAGATGACCTACAGAAGGTTCGCCTTCGACGCTCCACCTCTGACCTTCCATCCAAGCTGCACCTGAGCTTGGGCAGGTAAAAATGAATTTTTCCACTTTATCCAACCAACCATATGGGAAATTACATTTTATTAGATTTTTGTTGAACTCCTTTGTAATTCATATAAAAATGTAATGTTTCCTGTGAAAATATTTTCTTTTCTTCGTTTAAAACATTTCGGTAATCCATCAATGTTTACTGCCGGTGAACAGTTTGAGTATACTTTAACATAGTTTTTGTGGGACACCTGGCATTTGATGAATAAATTTAAGCAGGAAACAAGATGACATGTTTTTCCAGGTCTTCCGCAGCACTTCTCAGCGATGTAGAATACTTATGGGTGGCTTTGCTTTCACTCTACAATTTGTCATATCTACAGTACTGCCAGGCATTACTGTACTCAGACTTTTGACTGACACTTTTAATGTTTGAGAAATTGTTTGACTGTTTTCATATTTACCAAAGACTACACACTGGTTGGCACATTTATCTGGATAGTATGCCATGGAAGTAAGGTGAAATTTAGCTAATGGAATCCTGTCTTTAATTATCTTGTCAAAAATTAATGGCAAGAGCCAGCTTGAAATTTCTGCAAATGAATGAGGAACTATTTGTGTAGAATGATTTTTTTTTTTTTTTTTTTTTTTTTTTTTTTTTTTTCTTTGGTTGAAATTCACATTTTTCTTTTTATTCTCTGCAGAACACCCAAAAAAAGTCCTATGCGTTTGCGTAGCCAGCTGAAAAAAGTTCAGATCGAAAGGTAATTATATATGCAATATGCTGGTTCTTTAATTTAAACAATGTTGCATGTACACAGCACACGCTTGACATTAATACATAAGATCCAGAGTGTAGTGCAAATATACTTCTTGTAAAGCTTTTTCTTGTTGGTCTGGTGTGCTGTTAGGTTTTGAAAGCTACATGTAAAGACCTGTACTATCTTGCAGGAGTCCTGGGGGAACACCGCTATTCAATAAAGAGAACAAAGAGACTGGCACAGGCCTGACTCCAATCATGACTCAGGCCCTGCGGCGCAAATTTCAGGTACAGTGGTTCATCACGTTACAAACATTTGAGTTTTTACAAAATTACGTTTTCCTGTGTATTTCTAATAGCTTTTTTTTTTTTTTCCATTGCTCTTTTCTTTTATAATTTTTCTGTTCCCAAGCTGTATTTCCACATCCTGCCATTAGTTGGCAGCAAAACACTCTCAGGCAGAATAGGAACACAATAAAGTAGAAGACCCAAAAAAAGTGAAGAACCATCTTGATTCAACTATTTATAGCTCAGAGTTAATACAATGTTAAAATGTAAAGTCTTAAAGTATTTTTGTTTACTATAGCTATATCCAAGACTGTTAAAGTACCTTAAACATAAAACAAAGAGGGAAATCTGTTTCATTAAGGGGGGGGGGTGTGGTGATGCAGCGGGTTTGACCGGGTCCCGCTCTCCGGTGGGTCTGGGGTTCGAGTCCCACTTGGGGTGCCTTGCGACGGACTAGCGTCCCGTCTTGGGTGTGTCCCATCCCCCTCCACCCTTGCGCCCTGTGCTGCCGGGTTAGGCTCCGGTTCGTCATGACCCCACTTGGGACAAGTGGTTTCAGACTGTTTGTGTGCACGTGTGTTTAATTAAACTTTTCATAGTGTAGATAAAGTGGTACAAAGCAGACGAACATGGGAAATGCTTATATAACATCAGCAGCATTGAAGGAGAAGTTGTGGAGATGCTTTTCTTTTTTGCTCATTTTAAATGGGTTTTAATATTTGAAGTTTTAGGAAATAATAACTGTACTTGACAGTCACACCTGCAACTGTCTCTCCTAAGGTAATACATAAATTTGGATTTTCTATAAGGTGTTTGTCGCTTTGGAGAAAAGCATCTGCTAAATGAATAAATGTCAATGTAAAATGTAATGAAAATGTGATGCCGAGATATAGTGGCCTTGTATCGGGAGTGTATCGTCTTGCAACCCGTTTCTGGGATAAAGCAGACAAACCCCAACCATGTGTTCAATGAGCAGTTATTGATAATGGATGGGTAAAAATATTATGGAGTGTTTTTAAATTTAAGTTTGTTTGAAAACTTTACTGGGGTGGCACAGTGAGTAGCCTGGGTGGTGTGAGAGGACAGGGGTTCAGTCCCTGCTCAGTCTGTGTGGAGTTTGCATGTTACCCCCTGTGTCTGTGTGGATTTCCTCTGGGTGCTCTGGTTTCCTCCCACAGTCCAAAGATGTGCTGTTCAGGTTCCCCCACAGTGTGTGAGTGACAGTGTGTTCTGCTGATGTATGGATGAGTGAGCCAGTCTAAGTAGTGTATCTAGCAGTGTAAGTCACCGCGGTGAATAAGGTGTGTGGGCTGATAACACTACATAGTATCCATTGTAAGTCACTTTTGAGAAAAGCATCTGCTAAATAAATAAATGTAAATGTACTGAGCCTTACTTGTTACTCAGCTTTTTCTGATTGCATTTCAGTAGTAAAAGTGACATTGGAGCGACAAACAAATTATGTTAGGAACAGATTTCCAGTGCTACTTATGTTTTTGAATTGAGGACCCAGTTTACAGTGATCCCACAGAACCTCTTATACAAGCATATATTGCAAAAGGTGTAACTTCTTTTAACTGTCAACCATTTCATTTCTCCTCAGAACACTATGGCAAGAAGTCCCTCACCAAAATCCAACAGAAGCTTTGATGAACACGACTGATCTTATTTCCTTTACTTCGGTTACATTTTAAACATATTAAAATATGATGCATGTACCCTTGTCTGCACACTATTAATAACAAGGGCTTTTTTTTTTTTTTTTTTTTTTTGCTGCAGCTTTAACAAGAGGCAGAAATTCCTTGTGTTTTTAACCTTTTTTTTTTTTTTTTTTTTTTTTTTTTTTTTTTCTTTCTCCCCTCTCTACTGCATTTTGATGCTTTTCACATGTGATCTGTCTAAAACTTAAGGGACTACAGTTTTGCTCACACACCCTGATGCAACATACTCTGTTATGCGATGTGCGTACAGAAAGGCTGAGAGCCATATGTGGGTACAAAATTTTACATGTATGTAGGGGAGACTCGAGACGCAAGAAAGAAGGCACGGTTGTGATGAGGATGTCCAAGAAACGGTGATCTGCCTTCTCCAGACTGGACATCCCCTGTTAAATGACCTTGGTTTTAAAGTCCAACATGCTTGTGGCCAGTCTGTTCTCAAAGCACATTTTTAACTTTAACAGTAAAATGGACATATGAATCTGCTTGGAAAAGCATATTGCACAGCAAACAGTTTGCTTTAACATTGCCTGTTACTCTTTTTGCCTTAATTTTAAATACTTGAATTGTACGACATGCACATTTACTCCTTTTTTTTTATTTTATTTTTTTTTTATTCTTTTGTTTAGGTTAAGTGCTTGTTGTGCTGCTTTGACATGTTTCCTTAATGTTTTAATCCATTGTCAGGGATTTCAGTTGTATAAAAAGTGACTTAAAATGTCTTTGACTTAAAAATGAATACAAAATGCTTTTAGAAATTATCTGTATTGTATTACATACACGTTGGGAATGTATTGGAGAATCATTTTTAATGGCTGAGTTTCAGTCCTCAGAAATGTAGCTGATTTATATGAGCGTGCTGCCTGTAAAATGTAAGATATACTGTTTTTGTAAAATGCAAGAAACATAGCAACCTGATAATGTTTAACGGTAAAAAGTTTAACTGCTGTTTTTTTTCAGCGTGCTTTCATTTTCTTTTTTCGAGTCCTGCTTATTAAGAATTTTTTACACTTCGCTGGGAGGTTTTTCAGTAAAAATGTAATGGTATATACCGTTTTACGCTCTATATTTTTTTGTCTTAGCCTATATGCAAAACAGTTTCCACACGGTGTTATTGTAACTGAAGAGATTTAAGCAGTGAAGGCCTGGGACTCAAACCAGCAACCGTCGAGATACCGGTCGGTCCAATTTCCTCACCACCATTTGCACTGCCGCAAATAATTCTAGGCAGTTTGAATATTATAGTGTATCATCTAATCAGCGACCTACAGTCTTATACACATTCTTATTGTTGCCAAAGTGCTGTCTGTATTTTAAAGGAAGTGTGAACAATATGAAGTAGCTTATTATTCACGTTACTGTACACTTACTCCGTATAAGGTTATAACTTGTCTGCTATTCATTCTATTGTCAGGCAAAACATTAGCAAATTAGCACTGAAGGAGCTAAATTTCACATAATTATTGGGGGAAAGTTAGGTTTCAGCGACAATTAGGAGACACGTCCCGTCCATATATACCAAAGTTTTAACTTAAAGCTGCTTTTTTCAGTTGGGCGGGGTAGGACTGGTGCCCGTAAATGCGCGTTCGTTTCCACACGGAACGATTTTCAGACGTACCCGGAAGTTCAACCGCACAGATTTTACTTCCTGTGTTGTGCCGAGTCTCAGTGAAGATGACGGTGCCCATGACGGTGGGTTCACTGTTGCTGTCCGACTTGATAGAAGACCCGCTGTACAAAGATGAGGGCCTCTGCGTGCTCGGGATCTTCGGGAAGAGCGCTATGGTGCCCGGGTCGGCGAAGGAATCCCTCATTAACGCGCTGGCGGATAAACACGTTTTCCCTTTATTCGGACCAGACGTCGTGTGTGACGGCGGCGGCGGCGACAGTGGCGGCGGCAGCTCGATCCAGGCGTACTACAGCCAGGAGAGCCGGGTGCTCTACCTGGTCCTCACCTCCATCTACGACAACCGGCAGCTGCTGCAGGCCTGCGAGACTCTGAGCGCCGGGATCGCTCACGCGGACGCGCACGAGTTCTGGAAGGGAGAGGAAAAGCAGCACTGCCTGCAGCTGCTCTACCTGTTCTCGCTGTGCCACGTGCTGCTGCTCGTGCACCCGAGCTGCTCCTTCGATGTCACCTACGACAGGCTTTTCCGGGCTCTGGACGCGCTGCGCCAGAAGGCCCTGCCGCTTCTGCGCGCCGCCATCAAGGACAGCCCGGTGTCCAAGGAGTGGAAGATGAACTGCCGGCCGTGCCCCCCTCGCCTGCTCTTCGTCTTCCAGCTGAACGGGGCGCTCAGGGTTGGGGGGTCGGGGCTGGGGGGCAACGGCACCGACACCCCTGGCGGCGGTGCCTCCGAAAAGCCGAAGAAACACTCGCCGCGCCGGCGCCTCCAGCACGCCCTAGAGGACCAGATCTACCGGATCTTCCGCAAAAGTCGAGTTCTGACGAACCAGAGCAGCAATTGCCTCTTCACGGTCCCCGCCAACCAGGCCTTCGTGTACGTGGTCGCCGGTCCCGATGAGGACCCGGTGGGCTCTTTGCTGGCTCAGCTGCGTGCCAACTGTGCCCTCAGGGACGGCGACGCGAACGTGTCCGTGTCTGGGCCCAGGCGCTACCAGCAGATGCGCCACTCGTGCCGGCAGCCCTCCTTTCATGTGGAGAGCAGCAGCCTGTGCGCTGGGGGGCAGCTGGTGGACACCACCCTCAAGGAGTTCCTGTGGCAGCATGTGGAGCTGGTGCTGACCAGGAAGGGTTTCGATGACAGCGTGGGCCGCAATCCGCAGCCCTCGCATTTCGAGCTGCCCACCTACTCTAAGTGGGCCCAGGTCGCTTACAGGCTGTACCAGGTTATGGTCGAGAGCGGCGAGGACGAGTCGGCGGAGATCGCCGCAAAACTGCAAGGGCAGCTGAAGGTGCTGGACGGTTTCCTCGACGCCGACGCCAAGTTCTCTGAGAACAGGTGCCAGAAGGCGCTGCCTCTCGCTCACAGCGCGTACCAGTCTAACTTGCCGCACAATTACACTACGACGGTGCACAAAAACCAGCTGGCGCAAGCGCTGCGCGTGTACAGTCAGCACGCGCGTGGAGTGGCCTTCCATCGGTACGCCGTGCAGCTGCACGAAGACTGCTACAAGTTCTGGAGTAATGGGCATCAGCTGTGTGAGGAGCGCAGCCTCACAGACCAGCACTGCGTGCACAAGTTTCACCTCTTGCCCAAGCCAGGTACGGTCAGATAGTGAGCTGCCGTGCTGTTGGGCTCATCGTGTCCGTCCGTCCACATAGGGTCGTGGTGCTCCGGAGCCTATCCTGGAAGAAGAGAATGGCATGCCAGTCCATTGCAGGGAAATCACACGGTACAGATGCGCACACACACATACACAGGTTAGTGCAGAGTCACTGCTTTGCTGGAAACATGTCTGGAAGGCAGTGTGCAGGGAGGATAATGGCACTCCTGGAGGAAGCCCATGCAAACAGGTATAACATACACACTTCACACAGGTTCAGCCAGATTCAAACCCAATTCTGTGGAAAGAGTACATTTGATTGTAAGAACCTGTAACGCCCCAAATTAAATAGTTTTTGTTTGTGGATGTAAGGTGGCTGTTGGCATGGTGATGAGGAGGCTCAGGTGTTTTGGAGCACACAGGTTTTCTTCCAGTCTGTCGTAAGGAGCGGCACCCTGCGCTGGTAGGCTGGGACAATCGCTTTCTGACAAGGGATGGCAGCAGACTGCAAAAACTAGTGCAAAATGCTGGCTCAAGGCTGGGCCCTCCAGAGGAAATGATCGTTGCAGGGAAAATCTTCAGCAGCTAATCTGCTCTCAGTATGGTACACACCTCCTCTATTTGTGTTTGTGTCACTGTTTGATTTAGTTTGTTTGTGCATCATCTCTATAAGGATAAAGCCAGATTGGCCAGGATTTAACCTGATGTAGATTCCAGTATAGTGATGCAACCAAACCCGTGCTGCTCTGGGGCACACCTTGTGGATCTGTTTTTGATGTTATACACCTGCTGGAGCTCAGTATTTCACACTCTCTTACCATAGGTGTCACAGTTCCAACCTCACATTTTTGGTGATCTTCCTGAACGGATTTCCACCATGATCCAATCGCCTTTTCGTTCTCTGTCATTTTAGTCAAAGTTCTGCCGCTTATTATGCGCGTTGGGTCAGAGACCTGATGCTTTTTTTTTTTTTTTAAGAACTGGGAAAGATAAGACACATGTTGACAGTCTGCTCTGTGGAATTTTTCAGTTTTTGGTGATGTCTGTCCTCATATGCTGAACACTTGGCTTTTCCAGAGCCTGGAGTTTCTTAGATATGTTTTTCACTACAACATGGACTACCCTTTTTTCCTCTGAATACATTCATTTGTTTCTTGTCTCTTTGTCTATATATTTTTATTAGTTTGTTGGTCATTAGTGGTTTAAGTTGGGGGTGATTGGGAGGGTCAGGTATTGATTTTGTATAAAATGAGGATATATACTGTGTTACCCTTGTTTTTGTTACCATGCCCTGTGTGAAATTTTGTCAAACTGAAAAACTATGTATCTTTAGCAGTTGATTGTGTCCAAGGTCTTAAGTGTTATTTCTGTGTACAGGTGAGAAACCTGAGATGGACAGAAACCCACCTATCCTACACCACAACAGCAGAGGTCGCTCAACCAGCGCGTGCAACTGTGGCCGCAAACAGGCCACCCGCGAAGACCCCTTTGACATCCAGTCTGCCAACTATGAATTTTATCAGGTGAGTCTCTCTTGTGGCCCCAACCTCCTGCTTCTGCAGGGCTCTTCTTCCAGGTTACTGAAGGTCTCACTATTGCCTGTTCGCTTTCTTTGTTTTCAGATGCTGGAGGAGAAGTGCTGTGGTAAGCTAGAGAGGATCCATTTCCCAGTTTTTCAGCCAAGCACGCCGGACCCAGCCCCAGCCACCAACGAAGGGACTAGGCCAACGGAGTCGGGGACGTCAGGGGAGGGAGAGCGGCTAAAGGAGAAGGAGACAGCAGGCCACACCCCAGGGGACAGCACAAGCCTTAGCCTGGCGCTCAGTCTGGGCCAGTCCACAGACAGCCTTGGACCCTACGGGGAAGGGGCAGACGGACAAGAAAAGAGGCCAAGTCTGGTGGACCGCCAGGCCTCCACAGTGGAGTACCTCCCAGGCATGCTCCACTCTGGTTGCCCCAAGGGTCTTCTCCCTAAATTTTCTAGCTGGTCTCTTGTGAAGCTTGGCCCTGCAAAGGCTTATAACTGCCACACTGGCCTTGAACAGCCTGGGTTCCTTCCTGGTTCTGCCTTCCTGCTGCTTTGGGATGTGGTGATTCGCTGTCGCTCTGAAGAAGAGGCGGGGCTGTCCGAACCCCTTGATGGGGGCCCTTCTTCTTGGCCAGTGCCGAATAAAACACTGCCGGGGAAGCGGGGAGGAGGGGGAGGGCTGGGGCGTGGGCGTAGACGGGACGATGTGGCGCGAGCCTTCGTTGGATTCGAGTACGAAGACAGCAGAGGGCGTCGATTTCTGAGCTCAGGGCCAGACAAAGTGATGAAGGCACTTGGTCCTGGAAGTGTCAAGGAACCAGCCACCCGGGTGCTTAATTCTGACATGCCGCTGTATATCCCGTCTCCCACCCAAGGCCGTGGTCTTAAGCCCCACTATGCCCAGCTCGCCCGGCTCTTCATCGTGGTGCCCGATGCCCCCCTGGAGATTGTTCTGAACCCACAGGTAAGCTGTTCTGCTGTTTAATTTAATTAACCTTAGAATAGTGGCAATATTTATTGTCAAACAATGCATAATCCATGTTTAACCTATTGTGATGTAAATAAAAATTTCAGGGCTTGATTGTGACATCTCTATATTTCAGTTCACTGTCATTTGGTGTAGTACACGTTCAGCTTTGGTCTGAATCTTTTTTTTTTTTTTGTCATCTTTCACCTCATCAGGTCCAACCTGGGCCACCTCCCTGTCCGATTTTCCACCCTGAGCAGACTGAGCTGGTTTTGCCTCCTGATGGACTGTGGGTGCTACGCTTTCCCTACGCTTATGTGACAGAGCGAGGGCCCTGCTATCCTCCCAAGGAAAACCAGCCCTTAGCCAGCTATCGAGTTCTGAGGGGCATCTTGCGTGCAAATACAGCCAGTTCCCCACCCCAGTGATCCTGTTCATCCTGGGATCCAGTCTTGATCCTCACTGATCCCACCATAACAAGCATCCTGGGTCTAGCAATAAATGGGGAGGCCAACAATCAGTGTTGGTCGAGTTTAATCGTTATGAGAAAGCTCTTGTTTACTTTCCAGATGAATTATGTCCTGCCTGTGAATATTAGTATTTTGACTGAAGTGACCCTGAATAATTACAAATTAAAGGTAATTGTATGGAGATTATGCAAAATTTACTTTTTGAAATACCTTTTGTATTGAAGTTATCTCACAAATTCAAACTTGTACATGACATTCACAATACGTATGTGTTGAATGCTATCTTGTTTTAATCAGTCATTGAAAGCCAACTTTCTGGAGAGAATATTTGGATCTTTTTTTTAAAGCGATTAACCGGTATTTGCATATACTAAGTATACAGCAGTCATTATGAGTGTGCAGGTATGAAGAAATGACAAAAATTAAGTGATTTTGCAAAAATTTATAGACCCCATGTTTTGTTAGCTCAGTCTTCACCAGCAAAAGACACTTCCCTAAAGAGGATACCTGTTTCAATATTGCCCTCGGTTTTTTAACTGTTAAAGCATCTCCCAGTTTACTGAATCGAACCCTGTAGGGACCTTTTGTCAGGCTGTGAGTTGGAAGGCGTGAGAAGATGACGTAAGATGGTCAGAAATACAGGTTTTACAAATGCATAGGGAATGAAAACAGTACAAAACCACATCTTCCTGCTGGGTATCTCTCTGTGGAAGAGCAACAAAGTTAAGTCACATAGATCGAAGAGAAACTGGAAGCTGCTGGCCTGCAGAGGAGGGTGGAAAGAAAGGAGTCCTTACTCAAGAACCACCATCTCCAAGGCAGCGTAAAAGTGATCCAGATGAGATGTGGGGAAAGGGGTCATGGTCTGATGAGATCAACACTTGAGACCTTTTGGCTACAGCACAGATCCCTTTTTTGTGGCGCTAAAGGAACGCTGTCTCTGTGCTGAAATATGGTGATGTTGGTAGTGTCTTGAAAATTGCGGTCCTCAAAAGTCACCCAAGAAGCCTGCACGAGGTGGAGCGAATCAGTCCAGGAGCAGGAAAACAGTGCTCTCCACCGGTGTGCTCCACTGGAAGATACCAGTGACAGAACACAGAGCTGTAGTAACCCCTTAACCCTCTCTCACCTGACCCAAACTCCTGGCGCTGAAGGAAAATGAAGTACAATTAATGTATCGCTTTTCTCCAAAGCAACTTACCAGGTTAATCTACCTATAACTATTTGCCCATTTATACAGCTGGGTGATTTTACTGGAGAAATGTTAAAGTAATTACCTTGCTTAAGGGTACTACAACTGGAGGTGAGACTTGAACTTGCAACCTTTGGGTCCAAAGACAGCAGAATGTTATCTTAGCTGATGTTTTTCTCTAAAGCAGCTTTATTTTCTATGGTTATTATTATTTATTTGTACAGCTGGGTCTTTTTTTTCTTTTTTTATTAGGGTAAGTACCTTGCTCAACTGTACTGCAGCTGGAAGTGAGACTTGAACCTATGACTTTTGGGTCCAAAGGCAGTAAGTAGCGCGAACAATTACACTACCAGCTGTCCCCTAGTAATTCATTGACAATTAATTGGCAATGAATCGATTAAAAGTGCATTTTGTAATCAGTTCTGTGTTCCTGCTTTTGGCGGGAACTTGAGTGAAAATGGCGGGAGCGAATTCCTTGTATCGGTCTCGCTTCGGAGAAGAGGCTCTGCTAGATGAATAACTGTAAAGGAGCATGTAATGTGAATGTAAGTGTAAAAGTAAATGTGAAAGCGACGGACTTCTTCAGATGCGAAAGCGAAAGTGAGTGAATTATTGGAGCAGGAAGGTAGAACGCGGTGAAAGACCACACTGACGGGACACACTGCACAGGCACAAGTTCAGCATTTCTGTTATTAGCGCTCTTTTCTGAAGAGATCAGGCTCTCCGGTAAGGATTCCGGCGGTAACAGTAGTAGGTGGTACTGAACCGACAACCTCCTGGGGGATTAACTGGGCATTTAACTCACTCAGAATATGCGGCTGACTACAACGCTGCCTCAAATATGACACTTTTTTAAGTGGGATTTGAACCTGCGACCTTTGGGGTTTCAAAGCAGCAGCTCTAATAAAATATCCTTTAATAAAATTAAAAAAAAAAAAAAAAAACAACACGTCCAGGTTAAACGTTTTTCTTAACTCGAGAAGATGAAACTTAGATCAAGTGCGAAACTCAAGGGATTTGACGGTAACACTAGGCTGTGGGATTTTCGTTTAGTGCACAGATTAAAACGTATAATAAACGGGTTTGTTAGGTTATAAAAGGGTTTAAGGGTTTACGGTCCGTGTACTTTATGGCTGTTTTTCATAGTTTTTTTTTGTTCAGAATTTTTTCCCACACACACAAAACATGCAAACTCCGCTGGCAGGGAAGGGATTGAACCCACGGCCGTGAGGTCGCCCCGGGATTTTTCCTATTTTGTCTTTAATGTTATTTCCACACACGTTCAGCAAAAATGAAAGAGTGCAACACTTCAGCTATGCTGATTAGCATGAAGGTTCTTCGAAATACGTACGTACAGTATATCCCTACACGGGCCAGTGCTCCGTATTACGGCTATTATGGAGCGCCACTGGTGTGCACCGCTAGGGGTCGCCACTGAGCCGAACCTCAGTTTATCATAATCCGCACAGATGGGGTTGCTCTTTATTGGAGACCATTTACATTTATTTATTTAGCAGACACTTTTTCTCCAAAGCCACTTCCAATGAACTCCATGTGGTGTTATCAGCCCACACACCTTATTCACCAAGGTGACTTACACGGCTAGGTTCACTACTTAGAATGGATCACTCATCCATACATCAGTGGAACAGCATGTCTTTGGACTGTGGGAGGAAACCAGAGCATCCGGAGGAAACCCACGCAGACATGGGGAGAACGTGCAAACTCCACACAGACTGAGCAGGGATCGAACCCACGTCCTCTCGCACTGGTGCTGTGAGACCGCTTTGCCACCGTGCCGCCCATTTGTTCATATAAAACATTTTATGCATTTTAACTCAAAATCAAAGGTTACAAAACTCAAAAACCTTTTTTTTTTTAATGTAAAATGTTAAGTTTCATAATGAGTGTAAATGTAGTTTTGAAGAAAAATAATGTAACCGCTAATAATTGGTTAATAATCAGTTGAATGTATCAAATTGTTGTATACAGTAATAATTAGGTAAGAATAACTGCACTGTGAAATGTAGATTATGTATTTAAGTTAAGGGTTTCTTGTGCTCTGAGAATCCATCCAAATGGTATCGAATCTCTGACCATATCAACCGGACAGTGTGAGTCCTGTCCTACACATATGGATGGAAGTGTTTTATTTATCATAGTGTTATCTGAGGCTTTTATCAGACCTCAACAATGAATAAATTCAGGGATGACTGTATTAATATAATAAGTTATGTAACTTTGGAGCATCTTTTTTTTGGTATATACATTATAATTTAGCCCGAAAATAAACTTTGCTTATTGCTTTGTATTATTTTCTATTATTTTCGATTTTTAGGATTTTGTTTGGCAAAACAAATCCTAAAAAATGATGTTAGTATTTTTATTTGCAAGATATACAGAAAATGTTACCAGAATCTGTTAAATAGTAAAATGAGAAATTGATGTTTTATTATTTTTAAATACCTAGTTGAGATCTGAAAAATGAATGGCTGGAATATACATAAACTGAGTTGAGGCAAGGGCTGTGAGGTGAGTGTGGTAGCGCAGCAGGTTTGGCTGAGACCTTCTCTATGGTCGGTCTGGGGTTCGAGTCCTGCTTGCAGTGCCTTGCGATGGACTGGTGTCCCGTCTGGAGTGTGTCCCCTCCCTATTTAGCCTTGTGCCCTTTGTTTCTGGATTAGGCTCCACTTTGCCTCCAGACAAGTGGTTGTAGACTGTGTGTGTGTGCTGTGGCTCGTTCTTTCTCACCTTGTCAGTTTTTCTTCTTGCAGGCTGGTAATCAGAAAGATGTCTCTTGAGAAGGTAAATACAAACATTTTGTTACACGGGCCTAGTTGATGTGCCCTTAATAAAACTCACCGTAACCAAAAAGGACTGGCTGACACCTATGTCCGTATTTTCACTATGAATTTTTCTAGGCTGCTGACACACTTGACAACAGTTTGAATTCTCTGGAAAAAATCAAGGAGGAGATAAAGAATTGCACGGTGCGTGCCTATTAGTATATGAGTATATGTTTGCTTTTGTACACTGTGAGGAAACATTTTATTTGATTTACATCTTTCTCCTTTGTGCACGAGAAATGTTTGCTATATTATGCGTTGAATTATTTAAAAAAGAAAAATTGTATATTCAACTACTCTTGTAATGTGTACTGGTTTATACGGTGCTATGAGACAGGTTGACTATACTCAAGAAGTTTGTGTCTGCATCCAAATCATTCATTCCATTGATGTAATGCAATTTTTGTATTGTTCTCTAAGATGTATGTTACTTTGGAGAAAAGCAGTTGGTCAAGTTACTTTTCTCTGACACTTTTCTCCAAAGCAACTTAGAGTTATTTACCCATTTATACAGCTGGGTAATTTTTTTACTGAAGCAATTTAGGGTAAGTACCTTGTTTAACGGTACTACAGCCTGATGTGGAAATCAAACCTCGACCTTTGGATCCAAAGGCCATAGCGCTAACCACTTTGCTACCAGCTGTCCCATGCATGAATTTAGAAATGTATAATAAATCAGAATAAATGTAAATGTTATTTATAACGTAGTAGCCTAATATATCCTATAAGTCCTATATTTTGATGCTGGTAAAGTCAGCAGACCTCTTTGGTGTTGTACTGGTATATTGCCATGTGTTGATAACAGTGGGAACCTGGATTCTCATCCCTGCCATCTATAGTGAGGAGGCCCAGGGAATGAATGAGGTGTGATTTTCCTTGGCTGGTTGAGGTGGTTGGTATCTCTGTCTTGCTGCTGTCATCAAGACTTTACATCACCTGATGAAGGCTCCAGGAACGTAGTGAAAAAGAATGGGTGGCTCATGGCAGGTATCTTGGAGGAGGTGTGTGCCTGCGTTCACCCAAAAAGGGCATGGTGTCATACTTCAAGTAGGAGATGTAAGAATTGAACTGAATAGTAAAAGTCCAAAGGGAGGTGATTCATGGAAGGAACGCTAACATATCATGTGTTTCCAGGCCATGTATGACAAGGCACTGAAGGACAATAGAAAACTGTCCGAAGGCAACAGTGACACCCTGAAACTGGCCGGCGAGTTTTACCAGCGTTCTCAGAAATTAAATCAAGATCTGCAGATGGAAGAGGAAGAGCAAGGCCAAAGGACAGATGACTTGAAGGTTTTTAAGCATTGTAGAAGTAATGAATCCGTATCTGATAGTCCTGTTCTTTGGAGTGTGGTTAGAGTTAAGTTGGGGAAGTTATCTTGCCTGATCTTAAGATACAGAAAACAGCCATACTGCGGTGAAAATTTCCGAAGCAGCAACTGATCATTAGTAGCTGAGGGTGTTTAAAACATTAAGATTTCATCAGAGAGGCAGATTGGTGATGGGTTGTGGTAAAGGCAATGGTGAACATTTGAAAAAGACATCCATTCATTTGTCTGAGAAATAATTAGATCTCTCATAACTCTATGCATTCTTTCCAAATCCGAGGCATCATACTGCCAAAAATATTTGTTTCCTTCGAACTCTCCCTGTGAGCATAGATTAGTTTTTATCATTATGTTTGTGAAGAGCTCTAGAGTTGGATGTTGAATCAGGTATAGCTGGATAGTTATTTTTTTTTTTACAAACCGGAGTTCTTTTTTAACAGAAGAGGCTGAGCTTGGTGAAAAAAGAGGAGAGTCGTCTGAAGGAAGAGGAGAAGCGGATGAAGGAGGAGCATCGTCAAATTGACCAGATGGAGAGGCAGCTGAGACAGCAGACAGAGGTCAGCCCATTTTCAAAAGAATCACACACTGTGTATGTCGCGATGCAGGTGGTGCATGTGCGCACCACACCCTCTGTGTGCAAACACAGCTCATGTGTCACAAGCCCAAGAGCAGAATCTCTGATGTTCATTAGATGCATCAGCACAACTGGATCCAACTGAGCAGCTCATGTTTCTGTAAAAGAGCCAAAGTCACGTCCGTAATTTGTGGATTGTTAATCAGTGCTTCGCTACAATTTCACTAGTGATATGGGGTCACCGACCTGCTTCCTGAGTTCTGTTCCAGTGTGTTTCTGTTCTAGTCCTGTGCTTGTGTACTTCATGATTCTGTCCTGATCTCGTTCTGCAACTCCGTGCAAATTTATTCCGCTTACCGTCAAAAAACTTTGTGTGTCTTTGTTCTCTGTTCGTTGTGTCACCATTGCATTTTCCTAATTCGCACCCTGTGCTTGTACGTACACTCCGCTACTTATATCATTACACCCTTCGCCCATGTTCGGACGTTACGCTAAAATATGTATATACGTATAATGTTCTTTTCATGTCCGGGCGTCACAGCATGTGTGCAACAAGAAAAGGATGGCATGCAGAGTGAATGTGCTTCACATGTTACACCAGCACCAGGAATGCGGTCGCACAGGATCATTCAAAGAAGCAAATGTGGAAAAACACAGGCCCAGATACTGCTTCCGTGCTCATGTGTTCAGTGTGTACTCATCACCACGTCTCTGCCTTTTCAGGTTTCTGCTGCAATGCCCGAAAAGAAGGTTGTTTTTGCTGGAAATTTAAACACTGAAAGAGAAACCTTCAACCTGGAGTCTGAAATAGTGTACCCCATGGAAGGTGGGACGGCACTCATCACCTTTGAAGATGAAGAAGGTGAGGAGATCCATCTTCGTCCTTTCTCTTGAGCACCATCGCTTAATCTGTCATTCAGCTGAAGAGCATGCTGTAAACAGACAGAAATATGTTTTTGAATGTGTTTCTGCTCCTATTTAGCGGCTCAGAATATCCTGTCAATGAAGGAACATGATGTTCCAGTGGGAGACTTCTCCATAACCCTGGAAGCCAAGCCTGTACAGTTCATTATACCCAGCCTTGTGGAGGTACACCATCGCAGCCCCTTGAAGTAGTTTGTTCACTGTGAATACGGGACTTTTTATGTCTGACGTAGTAAAAATCTCATTGGCTAAAGACTTGTAACGTCTGTTTTTAGTGTTAGGTAGAGGCCTGCTGTAAAATCCTGGACCATGAGAAAAATATCCTGCTTTAGATATGGGTAAAAAAGTTGCTTTCAAAACAGCATCAGTTAAGAAGCAGCCGTTTCATTAATAGCTGAAGTTGGGCATGTTGCTTAAAGACTTAAATTTGTTAAATTACCTCATTTAATACAATACTTGATGCTTCAAATAGTGATTAGTTGAATTTTTTGTGTGAAAAGCAGCGTGTTATTTTGCAGCAGACGTATGGAAGACACAAGGTTTAAAATTACATGTGAAATATCTGACATTAGAGAATTTCAGTGACGGTACATTTAAAAAATAATGGTTCAAGAACTCTGCTTCCGGTCTTCGTGGTAAGTTTTTTAAAAAACAGACCAAGTCAGTAAACGCCAAAAACGTTTTAAAATAAATTAGTGTCTTGAGGGACTGCAATAAAGAGTAACCACGTAACACCAAACTCCCTGACCACAAAACACATTTCAGAGGAAATTCCATGAGAACATCTCACACGTCAACCTGGAGTATCAGCGGCAAACACGAAAATATGATATTGAAATATCACATTAAGTTCTGAGATTTACAAATACGGGAAACAGCAATTTATTTTTTATTCATTGTCAATAAAATGTACTATTTAGTGTAAATCCAGGAAGGACTAAATACGTACGGTGCGTGTTGATTTATTTGAAATTGCAGTTCATGACTTTAAATACACTGTACACACACTGTACTATGTGGCCATGGCTTTTTACTGCTTAGCGCATGCAGTGCTGCTTGAAAGCGTGAGAACCCCTCTAGTCCCTTAGTTGTACCACGAAATCGTTATTATAGTGGTTAATTGAACCAGTCGTTCTCATCTGACACAATAGGTGTGTGATGACCAATTCCATATGCTGCTTTAGAGGAAATCGTGTGTAGTAGAAAAACAAAAGTAGTGCAGGTGCAAAAGTAAGTGAAGCCAAGTAAGTAGAATAAGGCATGTAAATCATAATCATTTATTAATTTTATAAGTTTACTTTAATATTTTATACAAGAATAACAACCATCCTTATAGGGTTCACACGCCTTCAAGCAGCACTGTATAATAAAGAAAAATAAATTCATTTTTGTGGAAACATCACAGAAATTTGGAATAATACAAATACAGATCACTTTGTTACTATAAAAAGTCATGATATATTGTATGTAAATATTGCAGCGTTTTCTTACGTTTCAGAAGATGTAAAAATCTGAATATATCTACTAGTAGTGTATGCACTATGTTTTAATGCTGAAAAACTGCCCTTTCCCTGCACTACTCATCTACTGGGTGAATGACTCTTCATGTTTGAACATCAGATGGACACTTATGTGTGCCCAAATCGCGTGCTGGTCTCCAACTTGCCCAAGAACATGAACGAAGATGACGAGAGTCGGCTGCTGGATAGGCTGGAGGTCCATTTCAGCAAGACGCGCAATGGAGGTGGGGAAGTGGAGTCAATCTGCATGTTGCAGGACTCTGGGAATGTGGTCATTGCTTTCACGAAGGACAACGGTGGGTTTGAGCGCAGTGTTGATCAAACGACACACTCTTACAGCTTTCATAAAAACCTAGAATTGTGAACTGGATTATGCTTTAAAAAAATCACATTTAAAATGAAACAAATTTTTTTCGTGTCGGATGTAACGGACACTTTGTTTTTTTTAGTCGCGCGAGGTCTGGTGGGCAGAGAGTACCACGAGATAGATGTGTTGAAGAAAAAGCACAAAGTCAGAGTGACTCCCTTCATCAATGGGGAAATAAAAGATCTGCAGGTAAGGAGATCCTCAAAAGAGTTAATGCAAGGAGCCCCTTAAAATACAGGGCCTTCTTCAAGACTCTGCACATTTATTTTAGTATGTAGGTGAAATGCAACATCTACAAAAAGCAATTAGTCATTTGTAGAATCCAATTGCACTTTAATCATGTGCTACTGCACACACATGCACACAAAGTTGCCAACTGAATGATGTTTGACACTTACAAATCCAAAAGTTTTATTGCTTTGCCGCTGAAATATGTGAAATGTTCCTTCTTTTACACACAGTTTTTTGATTAATCCAAATTAAATTGCTTTTGGTGACAAACTGCAAATCTGCAAAAGCAGTACTGTATTATATGTTCTGAAGAAAGAGCATTAAAACTTTCCTTAGAGGGTCTCAGTGTTCTACTATGGTCCACACAGGTCACAGTATCAGTATCCAGTCGCACTGTGCTGCTCACTGGGATCCCCGATGTCACAGAGGAGGACACCATGCAGGACTGTCTGGAGATCCACTTCCAGAAGTCCTCCAGTGGTGGAGGGGAGGTGGATGCCATTGTTTTCAATCCCATGGGTCAGCGGAAGCTCGCTGTCTTCAGGGATGACTCTGCAGCCAGGCCTCACACACCTCTGAATCACTAAATCTATGATCCTGGACATGGAATGTTACCCAACCCTCCCTTACTGTTTGATTCATTTATTCATTTAGCTGATGATTTTCTCCATAGTGGGTTAATACTTAAATTTATTTGCATATTTTAGCAACAGGCTAATTTTTAATAGAGTAATTTAGGGCAAGTACCTTGTTTAGAGGTATCACACGAGGAAGTGGCATTCTAACCTGGGTCCTTCAGCAATTAACTACCGCAATACATGGTGTTTGGTTGTCAAACCCTTAAATCATTATAGTTAGTTGTTTTCACTGTAGTACATGTTGTTCCATTTTGCAAAAAAACTTGAACTGCATATTTAGTTTTAAAAATTTTAACTGCATGATTGGATGAGTTATTGACACTGTCAGATACCACACGGAGGCGAAGTGAGAGTGAACTCAGGTGCAGAGTTTTATTGTGCGGTTGTGTGGGTGGCAAAGGGGTGAGGTACTTGTTAAAGTTAACACAATAACATGAAGGAAACTTTTGGGACGAAGGAGCGGACTAACGTGACAAACTGGACTGGATTGTGACGAAGACGGAGCTTGGAGATTTCATGAACAACGCTGAAGTTTTGGAGATCCTGCAAAGTCCTAGGTGTCTTCCGTGCCTGAAGTAACCGGTCTCCTTTCCCTGTGAACCGGTGCGTAGAGGTGGGTTCTCGAAGGGAGGTATAACGCACACCCATGTGGGTTAGTTGCACATTAGAAGATGAATTTTTAATGAATTCAAGAGGAAGATGAAAATGAATTGAAAATGAGTGGTGGTAAATGTCATGTTTTTATTCTGCTCATGGCTCAATTATTACAAGGATTGTAGAGGAGTATAACTATTAATAACTAATGTAGTAACATTGTGAATCATGTAGCAAACATTTGTATCATGCTTTTCCTGCACTACCGCCAGTACTCCAGGCATTACTTATTTTACCGTCGTATATCGATCAGACATTAATAGTCACTTATTACAGTACAGACCATACCAGAAGATCACAGTAATGGCCAGCAGGCTACTCACTTGTGTTTGCTTGCTCAGTCACTCACTCGTCTAATCAAACTCTTCTTCTTCTCCTTTCCAATTGTAACTCCCTAGAGGAAGTACCTTGGTGTCAGGGCCAGGTGTATTGAACGTAGAACATCTGTATTTCAATACCTTTTATATTTAATATTAAATGTTTAATTATGCATTTTTTTAGTTGACAGAGACCCAAGGGCTAGCACGGTCTGGAGCGGGATCAATGACACATTTAAGGCCCCCTCCAAAAGTCGAATTGTGAGTCTCTATGTTGGGAAAAGAGGACTAAACCTGCATTACAAAATTGGTGTCATTCCAGTTGGGTTCCTATACATTAGGAAAAAACTTAGTACTGCACTACATTAATATTTAGGGTTAATTAGACCGCAGTGTAACATCTTTTATATAACTGAAAGTGTACACCAGAAGAGTAATACATATGGAAATAAATCGATTCACCAACATTTTTAAACAATTTGCATTTTTTCTTTAAACCAAGACTAAAAAAAATCAATTTATAGTTTACTGAAATATAATACAAATCTATATAACAAAGTCTGTAAGATTTATTGTTGAAATCAGAACACTGACTCTCTAGTTCTTCAGTAACCCTGTGTGTGCCCTTGTTTGTTCAGTCCAGTTTATTTTGCTGTAGGATTTTTTCCAAACAGGTTGCCTGAAAATCATGAATTATATGTTACTGAGCAGTTGACTGAATTTATTGAACAGTTCAAATAACACTCATTGATGTCAGCTGAGGACTTAAATAAATGGTAAATTAGGATGCTCGTATACATATTAGTTATTAACGGAACATACATGTGTTAACCAGATCGTACGAATGAAGGGTGATGAATGATATTTCCTTTCCAAGAGACTTTGCTGTGGCAAAGGTTACTGAAATCTATAAAAAATAAAAATAAAGCTTTACAATTTTTCAGGCTGTTTTTTAAAATGAATAACAGAACTTTATTTTAGCTTCAGGTACTTAAGCAGCAAATAATTTTCAGATAACTGTCATTAGCGTATCCATGTTCACACATTTGTGCCATGAAACATGAGCCACTATAGCTTCCACAAGAACAGAATAAAGAGAATTGCCACACGCAGTATTGAACTGAGGTATCTGATCGAATCCATCCACCTTTAAATCTTTTAATGCGTTTAACTGATACTTTTTTCCAATTCAACTTACAATGTTACGTTCGTACGCTAAGCCACTTGCTGTACAATTACTCAGTTATGCAGCTGAGTAATTTTTACTGGAACAATTCAGGGTAAGTACCTTGATCACGGGTACTGCAGCAGCTAGATGCTGCACTACATATGCAGTAGATAGTTGGTCTCAATCTATAAATGTGTACATGAAGTTATATGTAACTTATACTATAAATGAGTAGAATGCTATGTGTGATTTTCCAGGTTCCCATAAGTATTCCACAGAATGTATACAGAATTTTCAGTGTAAGAGCATCCTCTGAATATAAAGTGAACTGGTTACCCATGTGGCTGAGAAACTCAGCAACCAGATGACCGATACTATAATTACTGCTATATTACAATTATCGCTCCACCTATTACTAGTAAAAACAAACAATGCACAGTCATTCCTTAATCCAGAAACTTTATTACTTCTGATATGAATCACCTTCACCGTGTGAAACTTTCTGTATGATTTGGTAAAGGAGACTGCGGTTCTGTGATCGACGCACAATGGTTGGTCCAGCTGGTCTCGGTCGAAAAACTTTGCAGCGACGGAACAGAGTGGCTCCGCTGTGAAGTCAAGACTGTTCACAGTCAGCGTATTTCTTCAAGTCACACCGTTGATGGCACTCAAGACACTGATCATGCAGTTGAGTAGTTACGTAGATAAATACAGTAATAAAACTTGATTGAACCCAAAGAAAATTGCACAGATGATGGTCCTACTTTCACTCTTAAACGATGCGATTGTCCGCATTAAGGCTGTGTGCGTTCCACATCCAGCAGTGTAAGCTTATCAAATGTTAAGTGCATCTCAAAAGACCACGTTCCCTAAAAACAAACAGCTGAGATCCTTTGCAAAAACAGTTAAGGAGGCTACATCTGAGGTCACATAGGGTCACCTGTATCTTAAAGTATAACGTGCTTCAGGCCGCTTATGATTAGGGCCATAATAGAGGATTACATTTACATTTACATGTATTTACTTAGCAGACGCTTTTCTCCAAAGCGATGTACATCTCATAGGAAATACGATGTGTTCGTTACATTAGCAGGAGGAGAGACATAGTTGCAGAGATGTGATTCTTAAGTACAGTTAGTTTGTTTCTTTCCACCATATGAACCAATGTTCATAACACACGTGATCTGTATGTACGGCAAGTGGGACAGCAGCGCAGGGTCAGGATGTCGACCGATGTCGGCTCATTCTCGTGTCTCCAGCACACCTTCTCGGACCCTCCAACACCAGCCGGAGCTGCTGTCAGGCGCTCGAACGCAGCGCAGCCATAAGCCTGAGTCTGTCACCACTTGGTCATGCGACACCATCTGTCTGTCAAGGGTCTCAAAGCTGAAAGCCTTCTCTGAGATCTGCATGAGATAGTCAAAGAGAAAAAGGTTATGTTCAGACTAACATTTTCATAAGACAAATTTCAGAACTTCCCTCTCCTACACAACTGTGTCTTACCTGCTCGCTAATCCCTGTGGCGATGTGTCCCACGTTCACCTTGGGGCTCTCCCTTATTCGCAGACACTGGCCGTTGAAGTTTTCGATCCACACGTCCACCCCTGGACCAGAGAAAAAGGCAAGGCCTGGTGATGAACCCTTCGGTGTTATGGGAAATCTTCACCCATCCATTAAGACGCTAAATGAAGTGACAATAATGTATGTGGTTCTGTTTCTTGCACTTTCGTTGTTCTTTAGTCAGGTGCGATTGGTTAACATTTGTTTTGTTGTAGCACCTTTGAATTCGAGCTGCATACACGCGGTACCTAGCCGAGAACCTGCCATCACTCACCCTCGAAGCAGCGGAGCGAAGGCCGATGGGAAGAGCCAAGCCAGTCCACGTTGAAGCTCTCCTCGGTTTCGCTGCTGTACGACGAGAAGACGCCAGAACTGAGGTCGTCTCGCGTGCTGACTGACCACGACCCAGAGTCCTACGTCCACGAAGAACAGAGGAGAAAAAAAAAAATTTAAAAGAAAAAAAAAAAAAGCAGCCTAAGCACAACTCCCAGCATCACCAAGAAAGTCTTCCTTGGACTCACTTATTTTTCATCTGATTTTTCGTTGCAAGCTACATGCAACCGAGAACCAGCCTAAGAAGCAAAGGAAGCAAATCACAGGGGTCCGAGAAGCCCTTAGTATGTATCCATGATGTTTCCAATCAAAAGCCCACCATAGCGGGGAACATTGGTACCCCCCGTGCCCCCTACTCTACTTGTCGCCTTTCACTCTTTTCGTGGCTAGTGTTACCAGTGTTACCTAGATTTTTGCCTAGAGACGCCTGGAGAGCCCTTGTTGGCGACCTATGCCCCATGACGGGTGGAAAACGTAAGTAAGTATGTACTCATAAAATGTATTTATGTATAAGAAAAAGTATAATTAGTAGTATAATATAGTATAATTCTACTTCTTCTTGTCAGTTAGATGCCCTTTGGGTTCTACAATTATTACTACATGTATTAGATTACAATACATGTTTTTATTAAATTTTATTAAATGTATTAAATTTTATTTTTTAGTTCTGTTGGTTTCAGAGTGTTATGCATGGATGCATATGGTTATTCCTAGGAGGAAATGCATGTTGAGAACATCCGAGGAGAATTTTAAGCAATACGGTAACATTTCAGCGATGTGTCGAGATGTTGGAAGAACATAAGACACCTTATCTGCCGGGTCTTTGCACGAGTGGCAGTCGCTACTGAGGCAGGACAAGAGCTGCTCCTGCAGCTCCGGGGGGTGCGGCTGGGACAGGCTACCCAGGATCCAGTCTGAGAAGGAGGCGAAATGGAGAATAAGAGCCGGGCAGAAGACGACACCACACAATGGAGCACAACACAAAGCTCCCAATCAACCTGAAGTTCACGTTCCACCACACTTATAATGGCCTAGAATGCAGAGAATGAATGGTGGAAATCAAAACTACATTCATAGTAGTGTCTTGAGCAAGCAAGTCGCATCTGGGTCTTATACCGTCCCAGTCATCTTACGAATTATCGGCAGTCCTGCACTGCACCCGTCATGAGTATGGAGTTAAGAATGTTTCTGAGTGCAGCTCTGGAACAGCGCAGGCTTACCTCTGCTCAGCTTCCTCAGCTCCTGCTCAGACACCGTGGAGGTATTTTCACTCTGTTCCACTCTCTGGCCTCGGGAGCAGGGGGCAGCTAGGAGACGCTGTCCTGGGGAGATGGACCCCGAGGACCCCCAGTCTGTTTCATCTTCTTCACCGATGTCATCCTCCTGAGCAGTATTCCTCCAGGGACTCACCCACTCCAGCACCTGCCCAAAGCTCGTGTCGACAGAGGATGTGGAACTGCACGTGGCCAGGAAGGAAGGGATGGACCTGGAGCTCACGGGTGCCTCATCCCAGTACTTCACGCCTGTCGGTTCCTGGTAGGCTCCTTTAACGGGACTCATGAGGCCACCCACTGCAGGTACACGTGCAAATTCACTCACATGAGGACTGTTTAGTCACTTAGCTTGGCGGAAAAAAATTCAAATTCTAACCTAAACCTATCCTGTTTATTTATGTTTATTTTGTAAATATTTAAATGCTTTTCTCACCTTCTTTAAGGGCTCTTGTTGCTTTCTCTCTGAGGTCTGGGGCTGAGGCTCTTTGAATTGGCTCTTTTTGCAGCCCAGCTTTCAACACGCTAACAGTGTATGGGTTACAGCTGGGTGGGATCTCCCTTAGAGGTGGGGGTTCAGTTGCAATCTGTGACAAAAAAGAAATCATATCAAACTCAGAGATCTGAAAAAAGAAAGCACTCTATCACAGTTAGTGGTACTGTGCACGACGGAATACATATTTTATGATGTCGTTGGCAGTTCGTAATAAATGAACCGCAGAGATTTGTAGTACCTACATTTATTCATTTAGCTGATGCTTTTCTCCAAAGCATCTTACAATTAGTTATTCATTTAGACAGCTGGGTAATTCTACTGGAGCATTTTAGGGTAAGTACCTTGCTCAAGGGTACTACAGCCAGAGATCGGGACTGAACGTGGGACCTTTGGATCCAAGGGTAGGAGCTCCAACCACTACACTACCAGCTGTTCCATTGTAAAAGCTCAAAAGAATGTGCTCATAACAGTGAATTTTCATACTGTTTGAGAGGGAAAAATAACTATGAATTAATTATTTTTGTGCAGTTTTGACCGTTAAACATTTCTAGAAATATATACTGTAATAGTACACCTGTACCTTGCAAAACAAACATCCAACTCACATTTTTGAAGATGTCACCATTTACATGTTTATCTGTTTATGCTTCATTGCATTTCCCGCCAGTTCGTATTCTGAAATTTCTCTCGCAGTTCCGCTTTCCGCCAAGTCTGATACTAGATTGGCATCAAAATTAAATTCAGCAGATGCTTTCAAACACGTTTATGTGACGTACCAGCCTCTTCCCTGTGACCGGTTTTATTAGTTTATGATGAGACATGCAGTCAGTATTTAAGGTCAAACGCTTTTTAATTCGTTCTCCCTTTGCAATCCTCCCTTACACCACAACTCATCCTCCTTTTCCCTCACCGTTTCATTCTCCAGTTACACCTGCGGAGGATGCTGCACAGTTTCAGACAACACAGCACTTTGAATAAGAGGTAGCGATGATGACTTTTTTTTTTTTTTTTTTTTTACTTTTTGTCATTTTAAAACAAACATTACCTTAAGGCTGCTTCATGTTAATGAAACATAAAACAACAGATATTCAGTCCACACTGTATCCTGTCTCATGCCCAATATCTGTGTTACACAGAAACACTGAACCCTGCATGAGCTATTGATAAAAATTGAATTTATAAAGAAAAATCTTACGGTGACTTTTCAACTAATTTCAGATTTATGTAACGTTTTAAAGAACATAACACAGGAATAATAGGATTAAGCTGTGTTATTAAGCTTTTATCGATTGTGATGCGGTGGGTGGACTTTTAACAAACCTCGGTTACGGACCGACTTCCATTCCCAATTCCATTTCTAAGTTGGGGTACCAAAAGGCTGATGTACACTGACTATATGTTATAGGATATATGATGTCTGACCAATGGTGGGATTTCTATTTTGTAATAGAAATGGTAAACGAACGTACAGGTGGTTCCCGATTTACGATGGGGTTACGTTCCGCAAAACCCATCGCAAGTCGAAAATATCGTAAGTCGAAAATGGGTTTAATACACCTAACCTACCGAATATCATAGCTTAGTACATGTGCGATGGACATTATGGGCTTGCCGGCGCTGCCCAGAATATCGATAGACTAACGTACCGCATATGGTTTGCCCAGGAAAAAAAAAAATCAAAATTCAAAATTCGAAGTACGGTTTCTACTGAATGTCTGTTGCCAGCTCACCATTTATCTCAACCATTTTTTTGAGATGGTTAACCAGAAATTTTGTCTGCTGTCGCCTTTCAACCTGCCTGTTATTCAGATTAGCACTGAAAATATTTAACTTTACTTTATTTAACCTTCATCAGCTGCATTACAGTCTAACTGCTGCCAAACCAAAAAAACATCCCGTAAGGTCGACATGAAACAGGCACATCTTTACAAGAACTAGGATTAATTAATTGAATTGTCGTTGTAGTTACTAGTTCACAGTTGGTTGCTAGACTAAATTTAACTGCATTTCCAGTTTGCAAATTAGAGTTTGCCATAACGACTGCAATATCTTACAGTACAATGCAATGCAATGTGATCACCATTATGCAACATATTTCAGAGGAAAACATACGTTTTGTGGGATTTTGAATTTAACTGAATCATGTTTATGACAATTTCTCTACAATAGTTCCTAAAATATTTAGTACATACATCAGTTTAAATCAGATGAGATCGTGAGTGTTCGGGTCCAACTTCAAACCTGCCGATGACTGGAGGAAGAAAAAAGTCATCTGCTAGTAATTCCTCCAGTTGGAATTTTTGTTGCCATCATTTAAGACGGCAACATAGGGCCGAATCTGTGCTAAACTTGTGGCGTTTTTCCGATAGTGGCATTCCGAGCGGAAATGCGACAGACGCGAGCGGACAGCACGTGTATCCCTGAAGACCCTTACCTTAAGACACAGCGGGTGGGAGTAGTAGCGGGTCCAGGGATGGCAGCCGTTCAGCATATGCAAGAGCATGCAGCAGCTGCTCCACACATCTGCCTTGCCGCAGCGGGGCTCCCCTTTCACCACCTCGGGCGCCATGTGCGTCTCTGTGCCACGGAAGCTTCCTCCTGCATCGAGGCAGCACCCTGGAGGTTAGAACTGTACACCCCGCAGGAAGGGACACTTTTCCAGTATAGACAAAACAGCTGGATGGGGACAATCAACACAAGCCCAGAGTCCCATGGGCCTAACGGCAGGAAGCCTGCGATGGGAAGTCCTCTGAAAACCATCTTCTCTTTCCTTCGGTGACGATTTCACAGAACCAGGGTCGTACCCATCCTGCACCTACATTCATATTCATTCATTCAGCTGATGCTTTTATCCAAAGCAACTTACAGTTTTAAGCTTACACTTATTTACCCAGCTGGAGGACAGTAATTTTACTGGAGCAATTTAGAGTAAGCACCCTGCTCAAGGGTACTACAGCCAGAGATCAAACCTGCAACTTTTGGATCCAAAGGCAGCAACTCTAACCAGTACTCTACCAGCTGTCCCCAGGCACGTCCTCCCTTTTTTTTTAACGTTACTTTGGTGCCTTGTCCTTCAGTCGTTCCTCTGTTTTTCAAGTACTTCACACTTTTTCTTTTGGATTCCCGGCCGTATTATCTTACCTCTGTAAGCACTGGTGCTACGACCATTCGGGCCAAGCCTCTCCGAGTGTCCAAAGTCACAGAGGAAGGTGTCTTTCCCATCTTCTGATAGCAGAACATTGTCAGCTGCAGATGAACAAGGCGGTTAAAGAAAAGATCTTTAAGCAAAAATGTAAGAAATTCTAAATCTTTACTCACACACACACACCTTTTCTGAACTGCTTGTCCCGTACAGGGTCATAGGGAACCGGAGCCTAACCCAGCAACTCAGGAGGGGGAGGGGACACACCCAGGACGGGACACCAGTCCATCACAAGGCACCCCAAGTGGGACTCGAACCCCAGACCCATCGAATAGCTGGACCCAGTCCAACCCATTTCGCCGCCACACCCCCTACGCCTTTACTCTCAGAGTTTAATGTATTTGTGGAATCTCTACTGCTGAACACGTCATAATGAAATTCTCAAATTAACCCTAGAGGGATGGTGAGTAGACAAGTGGTAAAAATTCTGCCCTCTTGATCAGCAGAATATGCGTTCCAGGAAGGAACCTGGTGCTGGATTCTTAAACAAGGTTTTCTAGCTGTGCTCAGTATTTATTTAACTGACTCTTTTCTCCAAAGTGACTTACAGTGTTAAACCGCTTTCCGTTATTTACCCATTTATACAGCTGAGCAATGAGCAAACTACAGCAGAAGGTGCGATGCATCAGCCACAAGCTCACGCACTATCAATAAGCACTTTTCCATCTCAGAGGCAGAGGGCATGATACACCCTCAATGGGATGCCAGCCCATCGCAGGGCATCTATATTCACACACGCTTTTCTCCAAAGCGACGTACATCCCGTAGAAAATAAGCACGTAGCTATAATTTGCATAGCGTGCAAAGCAACTAAATGTATTTGATCCATTTCTCCAGTTGAGCGTTTTACTGGAGTAATTCGCAATAGGTCAACTGAACAAAAGTACTACAACAGCAGCAGGCAGTGGAGCTTAAAATCAGTGTTCGGGTTACAAGTACAGATATTTAAATACTAGACGCTAATTGCTGCCCCGACAACTATACATGTTCATAAATAAATTAAATTCTTAAATTTATTTTCTGCTGTTTAAACCAGAGGGGGGTGCGATGGCGCAATGAGTTGGACCAGGTTTTGCTCTCCGGTGGGTCTGGGGGTTTGAGTCCCGCTTGGGGTGCCTTGTGATGGACTGGCGTCCCGTCCTGGGGACGGAGTATTGGAACGGATTTTGAGCATTTCATCTGTGCGTGCGTATATGGATGTTCCTTTAAATTGCTGATACCTCAAAATACCTCATAGTTCCCGATGTAGTTCTTGGCAGTCGGAAGAAACTGTACACAGATGCTCCCGAACTTACGATGGTTCGACTTACGATTTTCTCGACTTTACGATAGTGAGCTGGCGATAGACATTCAGTAGAATGAATTTTGATTTTTTCCCCGGGCAAACGATAGGTGGTGCGATACTCTCTCGCGATGCTGGGCAGCGGCAGCGATCCGCATCTCCCAGTCTGTCACGCAGAGGTGTGTATTAGGTGTATTAAATGCATTTTCGACTTATGATATTTTCGACTTGCGATGGGTTTCGCGGAACGTAACCCCATCGTAAATCGGGAACCACCTGTACGTTCGTTTACCATTTCTATTACAAAATAGAAATCCCACCATTGGTCAGACATCATATATCCTATAACATATAGTCGGTGTACATCAGCCTTTTGGTACCCCAACTTAGAAATGGAATTGGGAATGGAAGTCGGTTCGTAACCGAGGTTTGTTAAAAGTCCACCCACCGCATCACAATCGATAAAAGCTTAATGACACATCTTAACCCTATTATTCCCGTGTTATGTTCTTTAAAACGTTACATAAATCTGAAATTAGCTGAAAAGTCACCATCGTAAGTCAGGGACCCCCTGTATATAATGTGAAATTAGCTGAACATCTAGGTGCAGTACCGAACTTCTCACAGCAGGTGGAGCAAACATTAAGCGCGTTCACGTTTTTTCTTCGCTAGAAAAGTGTGACTCATTGGTCACGTGATGGGAAATTCCCCCACTTCTGCATTTCTGCTCTTTGGTTTTACACCACAGAAAGTGCAAAGAGAAAACGCATCTGAGTCGCTCTCACGAGCTCGCAAACACAACAGCGGCAACACCGAGAACCAGCAACAAACACCGCTTCTCTGGTATTTAAATACGGAAATGAAACCCTCGAAGAGATCGTTTTTTTTGCATCTTGTGTGTCTGAGCACTTTGCGGCATCTGAATGTGTCTGAATTTCCCTGGTAGTAGCACTGAAAGACAACTTTTGTGTGTGGGTGTCCTTTCGTACGAACCCGAGCGCTTTACACTGAACACGGTGCTGGAAAGCATGTGTCCGCAGGCTGTGTGTAGAGGTGTCCCGCTCCCTCTGCCCTTGACATTACCTTTAACGTCCAAGTGCAGGATGCGTCTCTTGTGCAGGTGCTCCAGTGCCCCCAGGATCTGGCAGTGGTAGTGGAGCGCGAGGTCCTCTGGCAACCGTCCTCTTTCCCTCAACAACTGTCCCAATGAACCTAGAATAGGGGTGTAATTTGAGGAGCATCCAATAACTCAAGCTTTGCCCCCTAAAGACGCCTACAGACCGACATGTCAAGGATTCTCAGGGGCTTTACTCTACGTCTTAGACTTTAAATATTTAGAACTTGGTTATGAGGGGTGTAATCTGAGGAGCACCCAATAACTCAAGTTTGCCCCCTAAAGACACCTACAGACTGACGTGAAGGATCCTCAGGGTCTTGATGCTACGTCTTAGACTTTAAATATTTAGGACTTGGTTAGGAAGTCACTCTCTCTTGCCCACGAAGAAGGATTTTTGTGACTCTAGACGGCAGCAGATATTTACCGCCCCGGCTTGTGACACCAATTTGGGCTGCTCACCTGCCTTGAGGTCCATAAAGAGGAAGACGTTAGGACCCTCGCGCACGGCCCCGAACAGCTCCACCATGCGAGGAGAGTCCAGGGCACTCCACGAGCCCAGCTCCTCGCTGTTGAACTTGCTCAAAGGGATCTGTAAAATGGGAAGGAACTTGATAAGCTGATCAATACACCGAGCAGCCGTCCGTCATTAAAAATAAAAACTTTGGAAAAGAAATGCCTAAAATAATGTAGTTTAGGTTGGGAGCAAGCTATACCTTCTTGGCAGCACATCTGAACCCGGTGCTGTTGTCCCGCATGCTGTAAACGTCCCCGTAGGATCCGCTCTGAATGTGTGCGATCAAGGAGAACTCCCTTCCCTCCCTGTACTCGTAATTCCTGTGCCTGAGTTGCTGGCAAACAGAACAAACAGATGAAGGAGTCGTGGAGCCGCACATCTGCCGAACCCAGCTGCTGACGTTCTGCATTCAGAAGCAAGGGTCGTATCTCTCGTGCTCTGTGCTTCCCTACTGCACGCCACGGAGAGGCAGAACCTGCAAGGTGCCGGTGTGAATTTAATTTGTCACTGAAAGAAATCTAACGAAAAATAAGGCAGAATGGGACGTGTTTTGTAGATTAAAGGTCGCCCCCGATTAACGATGGGGCTGCGTTCCGCGAAACCCATCGTAAGTCGAAAATGCATTTAATACACTTAACCTACGGAGCATCATAGCCTAGCATACGTGCGATGGACATTACGGGCTTGTCGCCTTCATGCTGGGCAATTATCTTGAGTTTCTCCTCAACAGTAATTTCCCTCCTCTTCTTCGTCCCACCAGTAGCAGGAGAGAGAGATGGGCGTTACCAGACATGATGGATGCACAAAACACAACGTAGATACAGGGAGGTATCTGTATAGAGACCGCGTGGCAGACTGGGAGATGCGGATCGGTGCCGCTGCCCAGCATCACGAGAGAGTATCGCACCACATATCGGTTGCCCGGGGAAAAAAAAAAAAAAATCAAAATTCGAAGTACAGTTTCTACTGAATGTCTGCCGCCAGCTCGCCATCGCAAAGTCGAACCATCTGCATTTATCCTTTTTCGCTCACCTCCGTGGGGTGAAACAGAAGGCCCTCATTGGTGTCCGACCGGCAGCCCTCGCAGTCTTCACGTGCGGCCTCTCGCTCCAAGTTTCTAAAGAAGGGATACGCAAAGCAGGGGTCCTCCTGGCTCACGTTGTACCGCAGTGCCTTCAGGGCTATTTCGTACTCTCCCACGCTGCTAAGCAAAGAGTGCGACCCGCTCTCTTGGTTACAGCGCGAGAGACGCGGATATGCTTTGTACGGTAACAAGTTTGGAGGGAAGTGGCAGGTGAGCTCCTCTCCCACAGAGCCAGGCCTCTCCGTTTCCTGCACTCCGAGGCTCTGGACGCCCCTATAGCCGTGACCGCTGTTAAGGTGCACTTTTGCATCCTCCTGTTGGGACAAGACAGAAAAAATCACATTACTATGCTAGTAAACATGGTGAAAAACAGCCTATTTTCAGTGAACAGATACATGTAGCAGCAGGAAACTGAGGCTGGGAATTAAATGTCTGAAAAAAGGGATTATTATTCACTAGTGTCACCTAAGAGGGGGCGCGGTGGGTTGGACCGGGTCCTGCTCTCCGGTGGGTCTGAGGTTCGAGTGCCGCTTGGGGTGCCTTGTGATGGACTGGCGTCCCGTCCTGGGTGTGTCCCCTTCCCCTCCCGAGTTGCCGAGTTAGGCTCCGGTTCCCCGCGACCCCGTATGGGACAAGCGGTTCAGAAAGCGTGTGTGTGGTGTCACCTTCTTTAATAGCGAGACACGACTGCAAATCACGCCGGGAAAACAAAAGCATTTCCTTTGGCAACTACTTTGCGTCCGAACATCTTTTATATGATAATGCAAATGATTTTCCCGTCTTATACCGTTAATAAAAACGCAAATCGCACGATGGAACGAAATAAGACATAAAATACACCAAGACGTGTGAAGGAAATAAAGTAGGTATATGAAGTAATATATTAAACATGTTATTGTTACACGGGAAATCAATTTGTCTGAATGGTAAAACTGAAACTGCTACCGATTCCCTGTAACGCTCTGGACCGGTGCTGAACGCAGCAAGTACACAAACACGTTGACTGGAAGAGTGAATTCTCAGTACTGAAACTGGGCACGGTTTTGCACTATTTTTAATCTTAAAATGAAGAGTTTTCACATCGTCGAACTGCGCGACACGTCCGTGCGTCAGGGAGCGGAAGAGAGGCGTCCTTCAGCGAAACCGCAGATGGACAAGCAAGCGGGCAGGGAAAGCGCGGGGATGGTGGCCCGCTGCTTCGAGCAGTTAGTGCTTTCGCTTCCCGTTCTGCGGACAAACCCTCCACTGCGAAGCCCCTGCGTTCCACCGCTGTGTCAGCACGCGGCTGAAACAATGCCGTCTTCACGTATAGTTTCACGTGAGCGTAACAGTCATTTACGTTCAGTCCTTTGAGGCGAGAAAAATATTTGAGAAAAATAAACCGAGTTGAACCGAAATAAATTAATTCGTGGACGGGCATAGACATACCGAACAGGTCTTTGTATGCGACTGTCTTCCTTCTAAAGTGAATGTCGCTCCACGGTGAAAATTAGAAATGTCATTCGTTATGGAGGGGGGCACGGTGGTGCAGGGGGTTTGGCCGGGTCCCGCTCTCCGGTAGGTCTGGGGTTCGAGTCCCGCTTGGGGTGCCTTGCGACGGACTGGCGTCCCGTCCTGGGTGCGTCCCCTCCCCCTCCGGCCTAACGCCCTGTGTTGCCGGGTTAGACTCTGGATCACCGCGACCCCGCTTGGGACAAGCAGCTTCAGACAATGTGTGTGTGCGTGATTTGCTATGGAAAGTGTTTGCACCTCCCTAGAGCTTCACTGAAACATAAGTTATATTGTTCAGTTGTATTAAAGCAAAAGGATGTGGTTGAAAAAAGAAAGCAATTCTTAGATGCTGGATAAAAGGAGTCATTCGTTCGTCGTACCTGGGATAGCCTATAACTAGAGGAGCTGCTGCTCTCCTGTTCCGACAAAACGGACGGCGCCACGCTCTTCCGCTCCTCTTCCTCTCGCTGCCTTTTCCGGCGCTGCCTTTTCCGGCGCTTTCTCGAAGGGCGGAGGAAAGGAAGATTACCGTGGTCTGCTTGGCTCTCCGGCGGGTTCACGAAGCGGGCGACGTTGTTGCGCGCCACACCGCGTTCCCTGAAGAGCCTGCAGGATGACACGAGACCTCGTCTGTTGGCAGCATCGTGCTCGACGGAGACGTTAAATTCTCGCGTACAAATGATCTGGAGAGGCGTAGACGATCGGAAGAGCTTTCTCTGGATACGGCTGGAGATCGGTAAAAAAAAAAGAAAAAAAGCAGACAACCCTCACCTCTCTTTATTGATCAGATGAGATCGGAAGTAGGTGTGTTCTGTACTGGTGGGGCTGAACTCCTGCGGTCCTTCAGCTGTAAGACAGACACACTGTATAGCTTGTATGGCCGATCTACACAATCCATGCGGCGCACAGGCCATTCAGATGTTCTGTCTGCTCACTTCAGCCCTCCAGCAGCTAACAGCGCCGCAGAACCCAACGGATCCATTGCAATCGCTAGCCATGCAAACGTACGACCCTTCTCTCCCTTCTCTCCAACACTGGTTAAAAATCTGTCTACGACCCTCCGCCGGCAACGGCGATTCACTTCGCATCTTACACTCTTCCTGGGCAATGATGGAGAAGCAGAGGAGTTTCTCCGTTTCCGGATCCTTGGCACCCACTTGCTTGGCAGTACCCTGAGTCAACAGCAGTTTCACAGAGGCGGAGATCCCCCTGTAAAGTAGGTCCTCTTTCTGCTCCTTCCTCTTGCTGCACACCTCTTCCCCCGAATAGAGGTACCCCGTAACAGAGCCTTCCTTAGACTCCTTGAAGGGAGTGGTGGAGTTGAAGATCCTGAGAGCCATGCTTCCCGCCGAGCGCTTTCTGCACAGCTGAAACAAATGCAAAGAACCATGAGAGATGAGCACTCAACAAGAGTATCACCATCAGTACGTAACCGTGCTCTCAAAATAACCGATTCAAGCTGCCCGCCGGCGTCCTCATATGCGCAATCTGTTGAATGCTGTGCTGGACTGCAAATCGGAAGCGAGAACTATTTTCCTCTATTACAACACTTCAGCGCATCTGACAGAATGGTGTGATGGAACTTGCTCCAGTGAAAACCTTAGATTCATTGCACTAGCGCAGGGAGAAGATGCTCGAAGAGACGTACACATGCCATAGGTTATGGGGCTGCGATAAGAATACTGTATTAACGTCATTGAGCCACTAAGCTGCGGTCTAACAATCGCAGCGTTCAATCTTCTTCCGTATAAAACATACCAGCAGCTGTCAAAACCACCAGAGAGGTTCCTTCGTCTGGCGAAAACAAGAAACGTGGTGGAAAAACTGTGCTTCTGCCTGCCTGCGCTAAGCCTGGAGGCAACTTCTTTACTGGGGGCATTTAATCATCAGCCGTGGGTGGACCGCTTGAGATCGTACAGGGTAACCGCACTGCCGAAGGACCAGGAGGAAAGCAACACGATCATTGTGCGGCTGAAAATATTGAGAGTAACCAAAACACAGGAGCACCACTTAAAGCCATAAATCAATTCTCAAGCCTATTGAGAACATTTCACATTTACATATTTAGCAGACACTTTTCTCCAAAGCGACTTCCAATGAACTCTGTAGTGTTATGAGCCCACGCACCTTATTCACCGCAGTGACTTACACTGCTAGATACACTACTTACAATGGGTCACTCATCCACACATCAGTGGAACACACTCTGTCACTCACACACTGTGGGGGAACCTGAACAGCAATTTTTTGGAGTGTGGGAGGAAACCAGAGCGCCCGGAGGAAACCCACGCAGACACAAGGAGAAATGGAAACTCCACACAGACCGAGTGGGATCGAACCCACGCCACCCAGGCGCTGTGAGACAGCAGCACTACTTTTAGCAGCGCTAATTTTAAAGGCAGGTGACCGATAAAGGGACTAAGACTGATATTTAATACTGAAAAGCTGCATCTGGGACACGCTGCGAAGTCATGCAGACCACGTTCAGTGCCTAGGCCACACCTTGAAACTTCGCGTGGCTTCGGTATGCAGTCATCGTGGGATTTCCTGTTAATTAGCGTCCTAAATAAGCTCTGGGGGAGTTGTGGGTTCGAGCCAGCGGAATCTGGCTTGTTTCTCCACTTGTCTAGATGGAATCCTTGCATCTGGGCTAAGTATCTCCTGTCTGAATCTAACGTGCTGCAGGGGTTCCTTTCAGCCAGGGTCAAGGTGAACATCCAGACAGGAACTTCATCAGAAAAGATGTATTTTCCTAAACCAACACACACACACCATCTGAAACCACTTGTCCCATATGGGGGTCACAGGAGCCTAACCCAGCAACACAGGATAAGGCTGGAGGGGGAGGGGACACACCCAGGACAGGATGCCAGGCCACTGCAAGGCACCCCAAGCGGGACTCGAACTCCAGACCCACCAGAGAGCAGGACCCGGTCCAACCCACTACACCCCCCCCCCCCCACACACACTTACATTATTGTACCACATATTACTGTACGATCAGCTTGTTCTGTTCATAATTTCATTGAAGGCAGGACACAAGGGATCACCCGGAGGATCTTTGGGTCAAAAGTTTGTTGCCTTAACTACTATACAACTTGGCATCATTTACAGTTGTTTCTCGACTAACGACGGGGTAACGTTCCGATAAACCCGTCGTAAGTGGAAAAATCGTAAATGGAAAAAGAATAGAGCATTGCACCTGCTGACCATCGCAGCCTAGTCTACCTTAAACGGGTCGAGCGGACGCTTCGGAACAGGAGAGAGCGCCGTCCCGCATATCGAAAGTGCCGGAACAGATGGAAATTCAAAATTCGAAGCGCGGATTCCACCGAATGCGTACCGCTACCGCACCGCGGTAATTTCGGAAGATCGCAAGTCGAACCATCGTAAGTAGAGGACCATCTGTACATGGATGATGTTATCATGTTCTTTTATTATTACATTTTTTGAAATTATGGTTCATGTTATTATGTTCTACTCTGATAATATTCAGTTATGTTTAACTGTTGCCTAAACCGAACTGCCAAAATGCTCCACATCACCGCTCCACTTTATTTTTTTTAGCGGTCTGTTTCATATTTCCATGCACAGTTTATTCTCTGTGACTGGAACTCCCGAGCGTGGCCTGCGGAGCCTCCGGAACTCCCACACTTTGTACGAAGTGCTTCTCGTGTCACGGTATTGCTTCGGGTTGCATCAGTGCATCTGCTCCTAATTTTCAATAAGAGCCCCTTTGGATCGCTGACGGATCAAACTCGCTCTGGTCCCCGGCGAGCTTTTGCGAGACGACTCTTTCTGCGCGTCGTGACCAACGCCGACAAACCGTGACTTGGCCGATCTGATGAATTACCGAAGGGCTGAAGGCACGAAACCGCAATCGATGTGAACGCAAAAAACTCCCGGCTTTGCCAAATCATTTTAAAATAATCAAGCTCATTAAGAAAAACTTTCCTGATGTCTTCATTACTGCTTCCATAACCACATGCAATATGGTTGTGTGTACATGCACACACAGGGAACGGGAGCCTACCTGGTAACGCAGGGAAGAAGGCCGGAGGGGGAGGGGACACACCCAGGACGGGACGCCACTCCATCGCAAGGCACCCCAAGCGGGACTCGAACCCCAGACCCACCAGAGAGCAGGACTGTGGTCCAACCCACTGCGCCACCACACCCCTCAATATGGTTGTAGATTTAGTAAATCATAGAGAGTATGCACAGGGGCAGTGGGTAGAACTACTGCTTTTGAACCCAAAGGTTGCAGGTTCGAGCCTCACCTCTGCCTGTAGTACCGTTGAGCAAGGTACTTCTCCTAAATTGCTCCAGGAAAAATTACCCAGCTGTGTAAATGATTGTAACATCAACACTATAAGTCACTTTGGAGAAAAGCGTCACCTAAATGAATAAATATAATGCACATCTGCCCTTCGTTAAACGCTGCACAGCGCTGACATTCATTGTGACCGCAGTAAGGGAATCTTCTGGTGACCCTGAGGTATATAAATAGCCTGCAGGGATCTGGCACGGCGTAAGCAACATACACCGTGCTGGGTCCACAGCTGTCAAAGCCCTGCTCCGAACGCCCACCGCCGGCCCGCGTCTGAAATCCGAGAGCCTGGCCAGCAGGGACGTCTCCGCGACATCTATTTCGTAATGTTGTCAAAATCCTTTCTCTGTTTTTGGAAATATGGGAACAGAGTAAAGATTAACCCAACTAACAAATGAATCATTACGCATAAAATTAATGATTCAGAAAAAAAAAAAAAAAACAGACAGAACCCATAGAACATCAGCTAGTCTGGATTTTTTTGCATAACGTATCAAGAGCATTATTTAGCATAAAAGTCTGCCTTTCCAGGGTTCCTAATAGTATCTACACAAAGAAGGTAACTAGTAGTAGTAGTTTGTTGGTTTGATTTGCCCGCAGGTCAGGTGTCTGTCAGCAGCCTAGTTAATTTACAGTAAAGTCATCTTTCATTTATATTTAAAAAACTCGCATTCAATTAAAAACAATAAGTGTTTCGCTGCTATTAATAATCACTTTTCACTGTTAATAACACATCTGGGAATAATATGATACACAGACTGGAGGACTTCTGAACCACCTTATGGAGCCTGTATTCACTTAATAATACCAGCATGTTCTCAAATTTTCCAACATAATTATGTTTTGCGTGTTCTAAGCTGCGGATGGCAAGTCTTGCTTTTGGAGAAATATGTCCGGTAAATATATAAACGTCCTCAACCTGGACAGCTCTGCAAGGCGGCGGGCGGCAGGGTTGTACAAACGGGAACAGAGCAGCGCGCGGGACGGGAGGCGGAGACGTGCAGAAGGTATCCCAGCTCGCCAGATGAGACGTATTCAGGAGTATTTACGACAAGTCGTAAATAAGAAAACCCTACAAAGTGCTGTTGCTCGCCGACGGCTCACGTAAAGCTGTATAAGTTATACGTTGGATTTACCTTGAAGCACGGAGAAGAAAAACACATCAGCTCAGATCTAGAAGCATTACATGGCAGTGGAGGATGATGACAGCAAGGTGGTGCTTCACAGCAATGATAGATACATTTACACATACTTTCATTCATTCAGCTGATGCTTTTCTCCAAAGCAGCTTACAATCATTTCCCCTGCTGGGTAATTTATATAATTTTACTGGAGCATTTTAGAGTAAGTGCCTTCCTCAAGCATATTACAGGCAGAGGTGGGGCTCAAACCTACAACCTTCCCGTCCAAAGGCAGCAGCTCTAACCACTACACTACCAGTACCACCTGTGTTTATTTCTCTACCCAGTATCCACAATCACCCCTTATGGTACAAACGGGTGACGCTTTGCACGCAACCCGAATCGCTGTGCCAGCCGTCTTCTTGCGAAAAGAACGTAAACGAGTTTACGCTGGCAAAAAAAAAAAAAAAAAAAAAAAGAAAAAGCTCGTTTCTCAAAAGTTTATGAAGCAGGAGACCGGCTGCGCAGGTGTTTGCGCTGAGCAGGAAAAGTAGAGGCGCAGATGGCGCCATTCATAACCCCGCGATGAAAACATCCGTCACGCTCTGCATGCGATGGAGGTCGAGAAATGAGTACACCGAGAGTCAGCCTCCTCTTGCGTTTTCTGGATTTGAAACAGCGAGCCGGATAAAGAATACAAATGAACTTCAGCTGCCTGAAAGCGCACCTATTCTGAGAGGTACGCAGGAAACGGGTTGTTTACAAACACGCTTTTAGCACCAGCCTCAGACAGACCTCCTCCTCCTCCTCCTCACACGTGGAGGCTAAGGAGGAGAAGAATGCCTCCTGTGACCTCCTCCCAGCCCCTTCAGTCACTTTCTGACTGCACCCTCGCATCTGTACGACCCCTTCGACATTTCAGACCCCCCTTGCGGCCACACCGTCCCAAATACATCTTCTCCTGCAACAGCAATGCAGTCGAACCCGACCCCGTGGGACTCACTCCTCACACACACACACACATTCTCTGAACCACTTGTCCTTGCAGGGAGCCAGAGCCTAACCCAGCAACACAGGGCATTAAGCTGGAGAGGGAGGGGACACACCCAGGGCGGGACGCCAGTCCATCACAAGGCACTCCAAGCAAGACTCGAACCCCGGACCCACCAGAAAGGAGGACCCGGTCCAACCCACTGCACCGCTGCGCCCCCTCCCTGTGGGCCTCATTATAATAAATAAAAGAGGGGCTGCGATGGCCAACACGTTCGCTTCCTTGCAGACAGAAAGAGTCGTGCAAACCCATAGCTGGGCAAAGACAAGTGTGTTTTGCAAGGGCTTTTTTTTTTTTTTTCCTTGGGAAGCAAATACCGCTTTTTCACAAGATTTTTTTAAACGTGACTAACCTCAAAAGATAACTCTGCACATTCGGCTGTTGAGTTGCGGGCGAAACGGAGTTCAGCGATAGTTACATCGCCTTGGGCTGCTGGATAACTATATTAAAAGTGATATTTCGCGACAAACTGGGGGCCTTGTTTCTTCTACACCTCATCGTCCTTCCTCGGACAAAGAGAGACTTTGCGAACGTTCGCTCTTACTGTCAAGCACCCTGTCTGGAGCACCGAGTACCAGCAAAGTGCCCCTTAACCACTTTTTAGAAGGGCTTTCAATGGGGTGCTGTACAAAATCATGCATTTTCCTCTTCTGGGAAAAAAAAAAAACAACATTAGGTCTTGATTGTCTTCAACATGTGTCTACAGCCTAACCCTTCCCAACGCAAGTGTTTTTTTTTTTTTTTGGATGTTACTTCCTGATAACTAAACTACCAACCACTCCCTAAGAAAAACGATCCAAAGCAAAGCGAGAACGCGTTCTAACGGAAAGTGCGGACAGCAATCGACGAGACGCACGTACCTAAGTGAACGTTCAAAGGCGCCGTTCCTTTCGAGGGTGCCTCTCCCGAGTCGCGAGAGTGCCGGCCGCCGCGGATCGCGCGGCGTTAAGAACCTCGCTTGGCGCGCTCTTGGTCTACGCCTGCTCCTCGCTTCGCTTAACTCTCGGCCGCAGGATCCTGCTGGCCCGCCGCCAAAGTGTGCGAGCGCCAGGTTCCGGCGCGCTCTGATTGGTCAAGGCCGCGTGCGAGTTACGGGAAGGCCGTCTCCTGTTCCCTGCTCTTCCCCTCCCAGCTGCGGGGCAGGGTGCGAAGGCCTTCCCTCCCTCGACTACCCAAGGTCTTACAGGAGGGCTGGCTGCGGTCCGCGTTTTTGGCCGAAAGCAAAAAAACTCAGACCTCCTTTCTGGGCTTGTTCTCCTTGCCTGAGCGGCATTTAAATAGGGGTGTGTTTCTCAGATCAGAACCCGAGAGAAGCACGGAGCGTTGTGGTCACAGCTGCTATATTTGGGTCTGAGAGCTGCAGGTTTGAATCCCACCTACTGCTGTAGTGCCCATAATAAACCAGGTAAATCACTATTAAGTTGCTTTGGAGAAAAAAACATCACCCAAATAAATAAACGGGAGGGCAAAGTTTATACGCCGAATGGAAGCCCTTTGCTTTGGCGTTTTTGATTCTCACGTCATCCGGGCATGCCCGTCAGCTCAGCCGTGTCGTACCGTGACTGCGAAAATTGTCATGCGTGCAGGAAACGTTGCGTGTATGAGACTGACCATAAGAACGGCACATGCAAATGCTTCACCCGATGGCTTATTTGTGATAAACAGGAAACGACGATGATGTCATTTGCAGTTAATCAAGAGTTTATTTCTTCCCTCCCATTTGCCGTCCCTGGGGACCTCGCTGTTTACGTTCGTTACAGCTGCCCAGGCGTTGCTTCTACTGTCGAGCTCGTGATGCCAAAGCTCCGGTGTACTCTGAAAGTGCCAATCTTCGACTCCCGACAGGTGCCAGTTTGTAGCATCCCCCCGTCAGAATAAAGACAGGTATGGACATCCGTATCCTCAATCACCACACCATGTAACGCTCCAGTAGAAGGTATTATTAGCTCAAGGATTTTGCAAACCCGAGCTCCCGGGTAAGAAAACAACCCAAACCCTGGTTTTCTCTCCACTGTCTTTCCTCATGTGCTCATTACTGCATGTTTTGCAGAGCCCTCTGGCATGATTTTCTATTCGATAAACCCCAGACAAATCCACTCAATTTCCTGGTTGAATCACCGCCTCTCTTCAATCTCTCCTGTCCGAACCTTGGCTGGTTCTTCTGCGGTAGCTTCCCAGAGAACCTTGCCGTTTATCCTACAGGGGGAATCATACTTGCATTGGATCATCTTATCACCTGCTACATCTCCCACGAGACAAATTCCCAGGACGTTTAATGGTTTGAACCTCAGCTTCAATTCTATACTCCCTTCTCTAACAGCACCTAGATTCATTTTTACAACCCTGTTTATGACCTACTTGAAAGAAAAAGTCTTGAGCCAGACCTCACGATTTACCCCAGCAATGAACTTTCCTGCAGCTAGAAGAAGACTTTAAGGCAGCAGGTAGTAGAGTGGCGGGAGCCGCTGCTCTGTACTCAAGATACACGAGTTCAAGTCTCCGCTCTGATTATGACACTCTTGAGCAAGGCATTTACAACAATAGCTGCAGTAAAAACAACCTTCATTAATAACGGTAATTAGTTTGTTATAAGTCACTGTAGAGTGAAGCATCAGTTAAATTAATTAAAAATAACGTACCTTTTTCAGTTCGGCAACTACGGTAAAACACACGCACATCATCCGAAACCGCTTGTCCCATATGGGGTCGGGGTGATCCAGAGCCTAACCTGGCAACACAGGGGCAGGGGGCGGGGACGCACTCAGGACAGGACGCCAGGCCGTCGCAACCCACCTCAAGCAGGACTCGAACCCCAGACCTGCCAGAGAGCAGGACCCAGTCCAACCTACTGCGCCACCCCCCCCACTACAATAAAACATTCCAGTTTAACATACGGATTATAATACTCTGGACTATCTGCCTTTGTGTGATATAACATTTCTTAGGTGTCTCTAAACTGTTCTTGGTTTATAAATTCTTGACTGCACACATGCCTCTGCTGGTTGCCAAACCCCTACCACGGTAAGCAGTAAATACAGTGTAAAGGATGGAAATACTTAATGAGGGTTCATGGTTGTTATATTACTTGTGCAGACTGTGCAAGAAAAGAATCCTGTTTTACAACGACTTCACTTTTGTGGTTTGTTTTGGTTTGGTGTTCATTGGTTTTGTTGCTAGCAGACCTGTCTTTGATAATGTCACTGTTATTTATTACTCTGCAAAGCCTTGTCATCTCATTGTTGGCTTTTTGTCCCATATTAGTACCATCTTATTACACCTATTGTGCCTACTTTATGTCCTACGTCTTCACATTTGTGCTCTGCCCTCGGAATTCTTAATTTAGCATGTTAAACTAGTTCTTATACAATGACAAACCGTTCCAGAAATGAAATTCCATCGAAGTAAGTAGTCATTATCTGTAAATGCATCATTGCCGGTCAGTTTCACAGTACACAGTGAGCAAGCTTTTATAATAATTGAGGCCTCGCTAAATTTATATGCAAGGATACTGTGGAAAGCTAAGTATTACAAAGTCAAAAACAGAAATGCTATGAAACATTTCATACATTACATTAATTTTGCAAAGCATCTACAACCTCTGATTTACAGCTTCACACATTGTTAATACTACATATTATTTATCTCAAAACACACAGTGAGAGTCATAAGAGAAATTAACATTCAGTATTGGGAGTACATGGTGGTTTTCAATGTTAAGCATGCACATTCTCTTAAAACAAAAAATTAGAAAGCCATTTGAAGTTTACTATGGTGTGGCAATAATAAAATACAAATTTAAATTCTACATGTGAAATCTAAACATTAAAAACCTAAATATTTAAAATAATAATTAAATGTTTAAAAGAAAATGTAACCATCCAATCTGCTATATAATATCTGAAGTCTAATGGGGGTTAATAAAAGAAAGTGTGACAGAAGAAGTTGTTTCTGAACATTGATTTCTGCATTCAAAATTCAATTTCTCTGTCATTTTTGAGGTTAGGACATTTACAAAAGGGGCAGTGGCAAGCAGTGGCATACAATGTTTGTATGTGTTTTTACATCTATATACTCCTTTACTTAATGAGGGATGTGTTATTTTTTGCAGTAATAAAAATAAATGTGGTATGAGAGACTAGTCTCAGTTGACTTGAGGAACCACCATGCAGAACAGTGAACACTGACTGGAAGAGAAGTCAGGAAGCCTGTGTAGCTGTCAGCCATGAAACCCTGACAATCTTTAACTGTCGCTGACCCCCTAGCCAAACTACCCCCTACCTCTTTCACATGACAATAATAATATTCAGGACTCATCAATAAGTCAATCAGCCATTATAACACCAAAAATAATGTCATTCATCTTCAATACTTCAGATCCACATCTACCACCAGATTGAGAAAAACTTTCTCAGGCTAGGTTTCAAGACGGTGATTTTATTTTTTTTTAATCTATCTGCTGTACCAAAAAAAAAAAATCAAAAATAGGTCTCATAATACTTAATTATGAGATTATTATGCAGATTGATTTAAGTCAGATATTTTAAAATTTATTGCATAATTTCAAAGTTTAAGGCCACTAATCATTTCTATTGTTTTGGTGGTATCACAAAACAAAAAGAAAAAACTGAATCGCTCATTACACATATTAGTTTTCCTTTTTTATTGTTCAAACTCCAGGCAAATAATTGCATAAATCACTACAGGTAATGGAATACTCCTTTAAAAAAACACAAGTAATCTCAATGCGTGTTGCACTTAAGATATTTGTAAGTTTGGAAATCATCTGGCACCCTGGCAGTAATTTAATTGTAGTCAGATACTGTATTTTTAATAACCTCAACCTTGATAATCGTGAAAGAAACCAGAGCTGAAGATGGAGAAACTATGATGTGTTATGAGTTAGTGGTTGATATACCCAAAAGAAGCTTCCAAAGATCTAGACACTTGATACTGCTGAGGTTGAGCCAAAGTCAGGCACCTATGATGTGAGAACTCCACATTTTAACGCTTATATATTTACGGAAGCGGAGGGAGAGCAGCATTGAGTCAAACTTGTACCGCAATAAAGGTTAGGTAGAAGCATATAAAAAATTAATTAATTACTGTAAAAACAAGGAAGTTAGTGTTTGTAGGGCAAGAGAGAAAATATTAAACAAACCTAGTTCAAATATAACAGGAATTCAGAAGACTGTTATGAGGGGCATGGCTCGCTGACTCATGTACACCCACTCAAATGCTTGACATTTTTCAGCGCTGAGAATAGGCAACATGGTAGGGTATCTTCATGGAGGGCAGAAGCGTAGCAACTAGTCAGGTATTGGAAGGGGACCAAGAAGAGCTTCCTCCTCGCGGTGACCCTCGGGCAACGTCCCTGATGGCTAAGCACTCTTGAAATCGATCAAACTGGTCTTACTAGTCAAAGATCTGCTTTTTCATCATACGATAAATAAATAAAATGAATGAATAGGTATTGGAGAGACCAGAAATTATTAGCAAGAGTACTTACTTTATATTTACACAAATATTGAAATGAAAAACTCAGATTGCTTGGAAATCGGGGGTTTAGTTCCCTGGAGCTCCTGTTATGCCTGTGATGTTGGGGGTGAAGGATGGCAGCCAGGTGACATGTTGGTTGTTGGATTTTCAGCAAAAACAAGAGTTTGACAGTCTGCAACACCCAAGAAACAGTGCAATATACTGCAATACTCGTGGCACTGTACTGTACGGTGCCATTTTTGGTGCCACCTTTAAGCAGTGTAGCAGCGTGGTTGTGTGGAGAAACAAACGTGTTCATGTTCACAGTTGGATGAATATCCAACCGTGGATCCAACTTCATCGCAGACTTGCGTGATGAACATTGGTACATCGGTTCATTTGGTGGAAAGAAACAAACTGCACTTAAGAATCACGTCTGCAGCTACTGCATGTCTCTATTTCTGCTAATGTAATGAACCCGTCGTATTGTCTATGAGGTGTACATCACTTTGGAGAAAAGCATCTGCTAAATGAAGACATGTAAATATAAATATTACACGTCAGAGCCCAACACCCCAGAGAATTAAAACAAGCATATTAAAACAAAACCTCTTTTAATACATTGCTATGCCTATGGCCAGTCTATTCGACTTCCTAAGAACACTCAGGCCGCTGAGAACTGCTCCATGGAGTCCATCATGTCTTCCATTAAAACAAGTAATTATAAATACCTCACACAAACCTGTAAATACTGTTACTTCATTGCTGGTATTTTAATCGGCTTCTTTTTAACAAGTTGCCGAAATTTATGTATATTCTGACTTCCAATATTAGGGGCTTATTTCAGAAAAACAAACAATCAGTCAAGGCTCCTTATGAAAAAGAAACCACATAACTGAGTAGTTGAATATTAAGCCACGAGGTGGTTGAAATTTACGTGTAGAAATAACGTTTTTGTTTTATCCAGAAGGAATAGGTTAAAAAAAAAGTTTATTCGCAGGATATCTTTCTTAGATGCATACTTTGAAATTAAATAAATTACTTTGCTGGGTTTTTTTTAACAAGCACACGACGTTTACAAGCCGTGACAACAGTGCAAATATGCCCTTTTGCCAGGCTTTGCACTGCTGAGAAGCTGACTCAGACCGACCGGAGACTCGCTGCTATTTAAGCCGCCATTTTATAACGCGAGTCGAAGCTCGCGGGTCCCGCACGAGCGCTCATGTTCGCGGCTGTGCGCGAGTCGTGTTTTATTTCACACCGCGTCCGTCCTGCCGGACACCGAAAGCCAGGCGAACTTACCGTGTGTTCTGGGTGACGGAGGACGGAGGGAAACCTCGCAGCTTTGTTAATTTCCAAAAAATGGGTCGCTTCAAAATGTCTCGTTTCCTACGAGCAGCACGAAATGCAGTGCAGCTGAGCTAAAAATCGAAAGTAAACTTGTGTTTCACACAATTTTTTCAATCCTCAATGGTGACACTCTGTGACAGTGTTCCACCAGAAATGCGCATTACCTCCTTCAGGCGAAAAGTACATGAAAAAAAGTGCTCTGACTATATATGGATGAAGTATATAAATTGTTTTTCGATATGAAGAAGTTCAAGCCTTGTCTTCTCAATCAGTGGTGCATGGATTTGAGGAGTGGATGTAGATGTTTCTGCTCTGATTTATGGAATCAGCTGATTGAATCTTGGAAAAGCCTCTTAGAGATTCACATTCCTGGTGTCCACAGTATCATCTCACTGATCTAAGATATAGAAACACAATACTGTAGTAATTTCTTTTCACTGAGACTCCAGAGTCCCAGGCTGTGTGTTGAAGTGTTGAGCACCATGTTCTCCATGTTCTGGACAGGTGGAGCTGATGGGCTGATGGACTGTTGTCTCAACTAAATAATATTATGTGGGTGGAAGTGTCATGGTTGCATTTCAGCAAAATTATTAAATATATATTGCGACAGAGGTGCTGTGTTTAATATGTCGCAACTCTGATGTTTTTCTCAAAAACCAGGAAATTAAGTACACAATTTCCAGCTACCATATGAGTATTGTTAGATCTATTTGTAATTTAGCAGATGCTTTTCTGTAAAGCTACTTACAAGTATTTACCTATTTATACAGCTAGGTAATTTTACCGGTGTAATTCAGGGTTTGTACCTTGCTTGGAAGTACTACAGCAGTAGGTGAGATTCAAACTGGCAACCCCCAGGTCCAAAGGCAGCAACTCTACTACACTATCGGTTGGCCCCATTAGATATTGCAAAACTATTATGACTTAAGAGTTATTCTTATAAAATTACAGTTTATGTGTTACAGGTTACAATTAATGTGTTAATATTGAAATAATACGTTCTCATGCCTTTTCGTTTTCCATATGTCAGGTCAGTACAGTGGTCTTGAGCATGATTGCTACTACTTCTGCTAATTTATTGTTTGGAAAGTGAGTTTTAATTTGATTTTGAAGGGGAAATAGGTATCGATCATTTTAAAACGTGAAAAAAAAATCATTGTTAATTCCTTCATTTCTTTTAACATATAACAAAAAAGTGATAGCTAAACATCTATAATTATTTTAAGCGTTCAGACCAAAATGCAATTCGAAACAGGAGTTGCGTAGTAATGTTGAGGAATTGTGTACGGGAGTCTTAAGGATTTATTTCCATGTTAATAATGAATTTTAAGTAACAACCACATACAAAATAAAGACTGCTTTAATGCAGTTTTATTAACTTGTGACAACAGGCAAAATGAACATCTGAATGAGAGTTTACAGTATCCCTGAGGAAGGCATGAGCCAAATATTTGTACTCAAACTTTAAAATTTAATAGAGTGATCATGTGAACATGTTGTTGCAGTTATTACTTTCCAAAGACTTTGTGGACCCCTTAGGAAAATGTATTATTTAACAAATAGAGGACAATATGATAAAGAACTTTATTAATGCAAGGTTTAGGGGTTTACAGTATTGTTTATTACTGACATTTATTTCAGCTCCCACATTTTTATTCATATAAAACATTTGAATATCCTCAGCATAAATGCAAGTTAACATCATGTGTGCCTGTTGCAGTTCCAGGTTTCAGCAGAACATATGATCTTCTCACAAGCTTAATTGTTATTACATTTGGCTCATATTTAACTGTATGGTTGTGAAAAAAGAGGTAAGTACATTTTTTATATTTTGAGTATCAAACTCCATCGATATCTGTAATCTGAGGAAGTACACTGTGTTGCCAGTCATGGGTAACAAGTTTTATATCGTAAAATATTGTATGATGAGGCACTGGAATCCTGGTCGATGTAAGTACAAGGTATACAAGGTTTTGCCACAGTACATTGTTTAACACCATAAGTAAACATTTTGAATATAAATTAATTTGGTATGAAACACAGCTCATGAGATGATCTGTCAGGAGTTATATCCAATTAGGAAGACTGTGATTTGTGACATTCAGACTTAAAATGAAAATGATATTAAAGGTTCTGTTATGAATATGATTTGATTAGGACTCCATCTAGTGTTGATTTAAAATCCAACACACCCACAACCTAAAATGAGTTCAGTGAAAGAGTAACAATTTATAGAATTATTGATTTAGCAGACACGTTTCTCCAAAGCAACTTCCAGTGAACACAATGTAGTAGTATTTAGCCCACACCTTATTTACCCATGGGGACTTACAACGTGTCACTCATCCATACACCAGTGAAAAACATTTTCTTTCTGTCACTCACACAATGGATGATTTTAGTGTCACCAATCCACTTGAATAGCACATATTTGAACTGTGAGAGGAAACCCACACAGACACAAGGAGAACATCTAAACTCCACATAGACCGAGCGGGGATCGAACCCCTGTCCTCTTGCAGCACATAAGCACTGTGAGACAGCACTATTCACTGTGCCACCCTTTATCTATTTATATCTATATATCTATGTTTATGTCTTTATACTGCACTGTGTGTGTGCTATAGGTGATAACATAAATGCATATACTGTGCAAACATAAATGCTTTTACACTCATACATACAAAAAGCTCTCAAAATGTGCCATATATTTATCTTTTTAAATACAGAAGCATTAAACAGATAGAACAACATTTTTTCCTTAGACTGCGTATGTGATTGCTCTTTGATGGACGTGCATCCCATACAAGTGTACCTTGCCTCGTGCCCTATGCCTCCAGGATAGAGTACAGACCACTACGATGCTGTCTTGTTAACAATGTAAAAAATTAATGAAGGATTTAAAATTAACTCGCAAATTTTTCATTGATATTTACTATATCTGAAAGTTTCCTGTATATAACCACTAGTAATTTTTAACGGAAAAGATTCAAAAATTCTTGTGGCTATTGCAAGTGACTGACTAGATGTTGTGAAACAGGATTTATATATTTTATATTTATATTCCCCAGCAGTTGTTCAGTTTTGAGGTAAAAAGACAAAAATAATTGAACAATTTATGCTTGAGGGAATCGGATTGAAAACCAGAATAGTCATGGTCTGGCACGCCGTTCTAATTTTATGTAGCCTAGTTAAGGATGGGGAACCCGAATCCTCGAAGACAGACTGGTCAAGGAATACGTTTCTACTTTAGTTATTAATAAAACCATCATTTTCATAGTCAACCACCTTGTCTTCTGTTCAAGATGTGAACCGAAGGCCCTGTTACACTCGAGGGGCTCACAAACCCCTATTTCACATGGACTTGCTTTAGAGCAACTGTTACCAACATCTTGATAAAGAATATACATACAACATTCTTGCCAAATATCTTATCACTACAGTCTGTTATAAAAAGAAGAAAAGACTGTTTAGTTTTTACATTTATTTATCTGACACTTTCTGCCAAAGTGACTTACAATGACTAACCCAATTATACAGCTCAGTACTCTGACTATCATTTACATATACATTTATTGATTTAACATTTATTCATTTTCTCCGAAGCATCATACATCTCGGGGAAAAATACAATGAGTGCATTACATCAACAGAAGGAGAGACTTGGATGCAGACACATGATTCTAAAGTACAGTTAATTTGTCACATTCCACAGCATGAACCAGTATACACTACAACAAACAAGCAGTTGCATAAAGGTTTATTCATTATTCTACAATTTCTAAACACAAAATTATTAAACATAAACATTTACACATTGATCATGCACTTCGAGATCAGGGACAAATGAATCCGAAAGAGGTGAGTTCTGGGACCCTTCTTAAATGTAGAGAGAGATTCAGCAGTTCTGAGTGAAAGGGGGAGGTCATTCCACCGCAACCAGAGCGAAAGCCGAAAACTTTTTTGCTTTTGATTCTGGACATTTTGCGTGTTAGACCACCAAGCAGACAAAGGTGGAGGAGCATAGCAATTTGGTCTTGTAGATATTGGGAAGCAGTTCCATTGATAGTTTTCTAAACCATAACCAGAGTCTTTAATTTGATCCAGGCAGCTCTAGGAAGCCGATGCAGAGAGAAAAGGAAATACATGGGGATGCATCGGCAGGTCAAATACAACTTGGGGTCCAGCGTTCCCTATCAGCTCTAGAGTTCTGATGGTAGAGGTCGGAAGGCCAGATGGGATATAGTTGCAGTAGTGCAGGTGGGATATCACCATGACCTGGATAAGGGGATCAGTTTAGAACTCAATGTCTGCTGGAAAACACAAAATGTACGGAGAGCAGCATGGAGTGTAGTGGTTAGCACTACTGCCTTGCATGTATAGGACCCAACTTTGATTCTCATTTCCTGCTGTAGTACCCTTGAGCTAAGTACTTACCCAAACTTCCTCCAGCAAAAAAATCCTGTTGTGTAAATGGGTAAAATCATTTTGAGCTGATTTGGAGAGAAGTGTCAGCTAAATTAAAAAAAAAAATGTCGGTGAGTTTAAATGTATTTACCCATTTTTCTTGCCCAGAGAATGTTAAATCCAGTTTTCCCTTTTAGTTGTCTGTCTGCAATACCTCTCTGCCCATCAAAGGAATTTCAACTCTGCTCTTTTATTGCAAAGCAAATCACTGGTCGATGTAGAGGAAAGCTGAGTGGACAGAATATTAAGGAGCTCCAGGTCAGAATTAGTGCACAGCCCACTTGCAATTTGCCAGGAACTGCAATAGTTCACGGAATTGCTGCAGAGGCCTCAAGATGGCTTTGTGTTACCACTTCTTGAAGAAGGCCGGACTTGGAAAATCACACATTTAATGCGGGAAAATTTACTTGAAAATAGCAATATTTCAATATGGGGACAGCAGGTAATGTAGTAGGTTTAATCTGCTTCCTTTGGACCCCAAGGCTTGAATCCAACCTTGAGCTCTAGTATCCTTAAGCATGATAGGTACCTTAAATTGCCCAACTGTGTAAATGGGTAAATATGAGTAACATCACATTGTAAGTTGCTTTGAGGGAAAAGCATGTGTTCAATGAATGAATGTAACTAATAATGTGAATTTCTTTCTGCCTGTCACACCTCATGTCTTTGTGGTGAACACATTCCCCCTGGGTCTTTCTTCTAACAGCTGTAGGCTACAGGAAACTTTTCTAGTGCCGAAGGTGTTTATTAAAGTGCCCAAGTAGGTGATAACCAACCAGTGTGAACAACCGCTTGTCCCGAGTGGGGTTGCGGCAAGCCAGAGCCTACCTGGCAACACAGGACAGAGGGGACACACACACACACACAGGATGGGACGCCACTCCATTGCAATGCACCACAAGCAGGGATCAAACCTCAGACGCACCACACAGCAGATACCAGCCACACCTGCTGTGCCACCACTCCACCCAGGCAGTGACAACCAAGAAGTATATACAATATTTATAAACACCCACAATTTTTCTCCTTTGCCATCAGCGACAGCACACACCATACATTGCTACACCTCTGTATATGTGAGTTCCTCAATGTCTCCTTTATCCAGGGATGACCTGGCATTACCACTACCTTAAATTGGACAGGTGTACACACGCACATTGTCTGAAACCGCTCATCCTGTGCAGGGTCGCGGTGAGCTAGAGCCTAACCTGGCAACACAGGGCATAAGACTGGAGGGGACACACCCAGGATAGGACGCCAGTCCATCACAAGGCACCCCAAGCAGGAATCGAACCCTAGACCCACCAGAGAGCAGGACCCGGTCAAACTCACTGCACCACCGCACCCCCTAGGCTAAATGGGACATGCGTATAATGAATATACTGTAGGCGAATGTATGAATACTCCTCTGTCAAACTATGCAAGCTAACACAGTACAGAGCTTGAAGTAATTTGCAGATAAATAACTGTTTTGACAGCCACTGTATCTGTTTAACGGGGGGGAGCGGTGACGCAACCGTTTGGCTGGAGCCTGCTCTCTGGTGGGTCTGGGGTTCGAGTCCCGCTTGGGGTGCCTTGCGATGGACTGGCGTCCCGTCCTGGGTGCGTCCCCTCCCCGTCCGGCCTTTCACTAAAAATAAGCATAATTACTCTTTGTGGAATTACCATGGGTGAACCGTATCATCAGAGATCAGAGTGGAGCTCAGTATTCTACTATTTTAAGATGAAAACTGACAATAATAGCTTCATATGCATACACTGTACATTCCTGCTACTTCTCTAGTGTTACTCATACTGTTAATACTACTCTTATATCTGTCAATATTCTATAGGTTACTCTGCTCAACTTTCTCAATCGCAACTTTTGCTTTTTTTCATATTTTGCTGATGTACTTGTAGTTCTGCTTGTATTTTTTAAATTATAAATACATGTTGTGTTATGAGAAGAGAAGTGCAGTCCATCATGGGGAAATTTTTTACTAGATTAGCAATATAAGAATGATTTAGTGAGGCGAAAGAGAAACGCAGGCTCCTTATTTCGAAAATACCGATGTATAACACCACGATAAAACGATAAGTGAAACTATCCGTATTTTTTGTGTATTTTAAGCCTCGGTCTTGATATTCGGTAGACTTTATCTTCCGAATATTAATCCGCCTTCGGCCGCAGGAGAACCTCTTTCTAGTGATTGGTTCGAAAATCCTTTCAATCAAAAATTGCGTGTCGTGATTGGACCACCATGTGTACCGTCGTTGCAATTGGGCGTGTCCAGCAAGACCCAGACAGACGGTCCGCTGCAGGCTGAAGGCGAACGGAAAGCTGCGGCAGCAAAATGGCCGACAGGTTCTCACGTTTCAACGAGGATCGTGATTTCCAGGTAAAAATCGAACATAACGTCTTGGGAAAATTACCTGATATATTTACTGTGCTTTCTGTATTATTTATGCATTGAAAACGTAAAATGGCGGGCAATTTTTCTTAGTTAGACGTGGGAATACTTCAAGTACGTCGTGTGTGTTGTAGTCTGACTCGCCTCAGAAGCGACTAAACTAGTACCTGCCAGATTCGCAGCCTTGTTTTGTACACATTATTAATGTTACATACAGCCTCATGCTTCACTTTCACATTTTACACTCGTGTGTCGCACCATACGCGGGCACGTTTGCGTTAAATCCGCTGTTGCGCTTGGGCTGTGACCTTGTTTAGCTCGTTTAGGCTCCACAGTTAGTTAGCATGGTGGCTAACGCAGGAGCGGCTGTCAAACACAGGACGCCTCATTCACCCCCCTTTAAACTAGTGACACTACGAGCATTTTTCTCATTGATTAAGAAAGATTTTAGTTGCCTGGCTGCCATGGTGAACGAGGCTGTCGACTGATAACTACTAGTTAGTTACTAGTTGTGACTGTTATCTAGAACGTCATGTGTCCGGTACGTCGCTTGGTTTAATTCGGATTTCGGTCACTTCCGTATCGATGATAAGTGGGTCATTTTGAAGAAGGTAACTAGTCCCTACTAGTTATTTTCTAGTTATTTTCTAAGTACGTGTAGCTACTAGTAGTTCGCTCATCACCCACCCTGTCACGCGCTCACTGCCCCACTGCTCTTCACAACAAATATCTGCTCTCTCTGTTTACATTATATTTAATTTGTCCCCAAATTTGTTGAACACCCCGGCGGTAGCAGCTTTGCAGTCAGTTTACTAAATCATGGTAGAACCACATTAAAATAGTCTACACTGAAATTGAAATATATTTCTGGTCGTTTTTGGCTCAACATCTTTTGCTGTCCTTATTTTATAATACCATGAAATGTGTAAAGAATATGGTAAATGTGATGTAAGCTGGACAGCTGGTGGTGTAGTGGTTGGAGCTACTGCCTGTGTGTGCACCCGAAGGTCGTAGGTTCGCTTCCCACTTCCAGCTGTAGTATCCTTGAACAAGGTATTTACCCTAAAAATGCTCCAGGGTAATTACCCAGCTGTAAAAATGGGTGAATGATTGTGGGTAGACTAATATTGTAAGTTGCTTTGGAGAAAAACATCAGCTAAATGAATAAATGTGCAGTGCTCCAGTAAAATTACCCAGCTATGTAAATGGGTAAATCATTGTAAGCACCTACATAATTTGCTTTGGGGGAAGAAATGTCAGCTAAATGAATAAATGTAAATAAAGCATTTCACCTTCTCCTGAACGTTTAGTTACTGTATTTTGTGGTAGGAGTTAAAGTCCGCTTTGCAGCAGCTTTTCGCTTTATGTGAATTTTCACTGCACTCTTGAGCCTGGAGACAACTTGACTGTTTTGCTCCCTAGTCGCTGTGTGCACCCCCAAGGGTTAACCTCGTCGTCTTTTTGAAAGAAGGCGACAATCCATTTCTCTAGATAAGACATGGCATCTGTAACCTTCACAGCTTGACATTGTGTTGGAAATCCTTTCTTTTTTTAAAAATTTAGTTTCAATTGCTGGTTTCATTTGTAATTGGTAAAGGAGATAGAACAATTGCTGGTGTTTTAGGGAAATCTATGTGGTTGTATTTTAACACACTTGGCCCATTGATGTTTGACTATCAGACATGTGATAGTGTATGTAGAATTGTGACGATAAAACTTTGTCGTTATTCCGCACACTGCTTCCACAAAAAATGCAATTTAAGTGTTAAGTCTTGTATCAAGGTGAACAGTTGCATTCTTTGTTCATGTTTGTTGACACTTTATATCCAGGAGCATAAATAATGAATTTAATGAACTGGACTTGTGCAGCCATACAATACTTGGACTGTTGCGGGCAGCAGTGTCAAATCCGTTGGCTGTGTGTGTCCCCTCAGTTTTTCGGCACGTAAATAAAAAAAGGTGCAGGTTGAATGTCTTTTTGAATTAAATTTTTTCTCCTCAAATTGAGATAAGTTATCTGCGGATGTAAATGTTTGAGTTCCACTATATTTTAGTTCTAATGCATGTTCAACTCGATGCCATGTTTATAGACTATGTTTTATGGTAGTGAGGTGCAGGTCAAGCAAGGTGCCAAGTAAGTGAATTGTTAGTAAAATTGTTACGTGCATTATAACATTATGTAGTACTTTTGCCAACGCTACTCTTATATCAAAGTATTGATCAAATGTATAATTACGTTTATTGAAAATGAATTTTTCAGAAGCCAGCTGGTTACTGCAGTTTAGTCGTCACTCAAGTAGAATTTTCACATGTTCATAGACTTGATAGAGATGGAAGGAACATGTTTAGGGTGCTGTCATGAATATGGGACTCATTAAGATACTGTATGTTTATCTTTGAAAAAACAAACATTTCTATAGATTGGTCAAGTTTCTAAAACATTTTCAGTAGTACCACATCATGAAACTATGTTTTTATGTAGTTACAGTTAGTATTTTAAAAAATTATGATTCAGGCGATTACATCTACAAAGTATCTTCCATGTGCTTTTTATTGAATACTTTGTAATCCTGTGGGCTAAAGTAGAATAAACTTAAATGTCCCAATCAGTGCAACTATGGTCCTAAGCACCAGAATCATGCCGACTATACTTATTTAAACAACATAGTTTTCCTCACGGTTCAATTAATAAAATTTGGGTTATCTAGGATTTTCTACTAATTTTAAAATGTAAACTCTCTGAGACAACTTCCTGTGTTTTATGTGTTTATGTTTTAGTTTAACTTTTACCTAATGTAATCCTTTAAAACTGAGGGCTCAGTCTTCTTTATAGATTTAAAATGTTCTCTGCCCTGAGGTATTATTACTGGAGCAGTTTCCATACTTATATCTTATTGGGCTTCTGGTTGCTTTAAATTTACATAATTTTTAAATAACCATCCATTGATTTTGCAGTCTCCACAGCAGCAAATGCAAAGATCTAGGCATTATGTACAAAACTGATGATCTTTAAATTGGAAATAAATCAGTCTAAGTCCCCAATTAATATTTGAATTTGTGGTTGTTTAATTTTTAGCATTCAACCTTGTCCATCGTAACAAACGGTTTACATTCTGTTTAGGTTTGTTTTTCCAGATGCTGAATGGAAATTTTTAAGTGGCTAAAACTCATTTTTTGTGTTCCTGCACAATATTTTAAGGGCACTGAGTTGCATTGCATTAGTGCACTCATGGAAATCAGCCTGGAGGATGGCTGTAGATTTTGTGTTCTGCAACCGTCGTTGGTAAATGACCATAGAACCGCATGTCCCCACCAATGTCATCTTCTCTTCTGCCCTCACGTATCACTTAGCACTGTGCTTGCCCTGGCAGCAGCTGTCACAGCTGGGCCAGAAAATATAAGCCACTTTTGTTGCAGTCATCTATTCATTACTCTACTGCATAGATGTTTACTTCCCTGACTACAGTGGACAATGCAGAAAACAAGCCGCAGCGCAATTTGAAGCCCAGTTTTTATGTCATCCATTATAGCTGGTTCAGATTTCGATCTTGTTTTGGTTTAAGGCCATCAAAATGTAAATCTTGACTTTGCAGTTTGCTCAGTGTTTGAAACAGGAATATTTTAACTGAAAATATTTTCCTTGTATTCAGAGCTGCTTAGAATGATTTGCCAGATTATACAGTGGTGTAATTTTTACTGTAGCAAGTTGAAGTATCTACCTTTCTCAGAGGTACTGCAACAGGAATGGGGATTCGATGGGTCTTTAAGTTGGCTGTCTACTGTAACCACTGCACTACTTTCTGCGCTTCACTACCCTCTGGATTGGAGCGTTTTTGTTTCTACCTTATTTTTAAAATAGGCTCTTGTTAAAGCTGTGGGTTTCCATTTAAATATTTTAAGAAGACTTGTGCAAAGATAAAGGTCGAATTTTCTCCGAAAAGGAAAGTCAACATTGATACCCTTTACATGGCAATTTTACTTTTGACCTTTATTTAACTCACTTTAATGCATTTGTGTCTACAGGCAGCTATTATCTACACCTGTCATACTTGGTTTTTGTGTAATGTATGTAAAATTACACCTTAAGGGAAGCTTGTACACTGAATTTACATGTAAATGAATGAAGAATTGATTAAGTTTACTTAAGTCACTTAGATTCTGGTCTCGCATATCAGGAGTGTGCCTACCGCAAACCTTAACCATGTCAAATAATATGTGGCGTGTGACTGTTACTAACGTTATTGCATAAAAGAGCAGATACAAGAAGGTGGAGGTAAGAAAAGGATGAGTTGTTCTGTTAAATGAAAGCTAGTAACTACTCAAGGTTGTAGCCATGACTATTGTGCTGAATGGGAATGCTGCTAGATTCTTACTGCAGTGTCTCAGAACTGTCCAACACACACACACTTCAGTGGATGCATTTTTCTTCTTATGTAACGTTTGTGTCTCAGGACTCTTAATGTGTTTTCTCCCTTTGCGTTACTTTGTTCTTTCGATGGAACCCAGGTTTCTGTGGCTCGGTATGAAAATCCACTCTATGATATGTTGATAAAGGACTTCCAGGATGGTGACCACTCAGTACCCCACCTGGTCCAGCGTAGGGCCAGCTGTCTGCAGTGACATCTGAGGTTATATAGTGCTTTTGTAACCCACTCCCTGGTTCTGTCTCTCTGACCTGACAGTCCTGCAAGGCCTGTCTGTCTAGGCTCATTAAAATATTTATTGGCATTTCTGCTGTGGTTTCAGTTGTCACAGCTCGACTCATTCATACTGACTGTCCTCTCAGCTTAGCAGGATGCTTGTGTCTTTTGTGTTTTTGTGTATTTTAAACAGACAAGTGAAAATAATTCTGACTGCTGTCATGCCAGATGAAATCCTTATGCCACAATTATTAGTTCTGCTTTAGAGATCAAAGGTGTGATTGAAATAGTTGTTTTTGAGGTTGACAAATCTTTCTGTAATAATGTTTCTGGCTGTGTGTGGAGAGCCAGAAAACCCATGCAAACCCATGCCCACTTGGATAACATTTGGCTCAGGACAGTTTAACCATTACCTCTTTGTCTGCATATTCATTTTAGGATATTTTTTGTCCTGCAGCCCAGGATCCTTCCACCACAGTAGATCTGGTGGACACCAGTGTTCCATTGGTGTTAATCCTCTTTGCCAGCTGTTCCTGCCCTTCAATGAGAGTGTGGAGACCCTCCATATAGGCAGTTGTGTGGAATGCAGACAGAAGCTGATGCTAATGCAAAGCTGAGTGCTCGCCGCTTCAGCGTTTATTTTAACCTTGTGCATCAGTTATGTATGACATTGCCTGTAGGACTAAGAACTGAAATTGGAAACTATAAATTGCGAAATGGATATTTACCATTTCTTGTTCAAAGCATGGTCTTTGTGGACAAGTAGATGGTCACTGGTTTTCACTTTTATTACAGTTCTCCAGAAGAAAGTATTACGATTTCACATGATCTTTTGTTTTAAATATTGTTACATCTTATCTAGTGTTTTGTTAATTTGATCAGAAAATGAGTTTGACTCAAGAAAGAAGGATATACAGAAAATGTCTCCTTCCTGCTTTTTTTTAAAGAACATATATCAGGTCATTTTAATATTGTAAAAATATTACTTTATATATTCAGTAATGTGAATGAAAACAGTATTTCAAAAAACACAAACATCATTCTCTGGCTTGCATGGACAAGTTATGAACAGGTCTGTGATAAATATAGCTCTAGCTGTGACTGCTCTCCTGCCATATTCTTAGACCCTGTCCCCTCCTGGCTGCTTTTCAGCAGTTCCATGAGCATATTTGCTCATTTTCTCATGGGGTGGGGAGTTGCAACTAGTTCACAGTGCTTCAGCTTTCACCATGTTGGTGTGTTTGGTGGTCCAAAGAATGCTCATGAGCCTGGTTTTGTTCTAAGGTTGCAGAGCTGTTGCTACCATAGCACTCCATCTCATTTTAAGAGTGTCTGAGTGCGTCACTATAATTTTTAAAAAGTTTTTCTTGATAGGTGTTTTAGAAACTCTTAGTAGTAATCTGCGTTCATCTAGGGCCTCAGGCGAAGTTTGGGATAGCTGGTAGCGTAGTGGTTAGAGCTACTAGCTTTGGACCCAAAGGTCACAGGTTTGAGCCTCACCTCTGGCTGTAGTACCCTTGAGCAAGGTATTTACCCTAAATTGCTCCAGTAAAATTACCCAGCTGTATAAATGGGTAAATGATTGTAACCTCAACACCGCAAGTCCCTTTGGAGAAAAGCATCAGCTAAATGAATAAGTGTAAACCACTGTAACACACGAAGTGCAGTTTTCATGCCCGCATAGACCGTTTTAGTTGTTCAGAGGTAATGGAAATACAAGACAGGGACTATTATTTTCACATTCTTAAAAGTTTTTCACAATTCTGAAATGTGAAATCTAACTTGTTATAAGGCAGGTATTTGACTTGGTAAACTCAACTTCCAAGTAGCTATTTTTGGAGGTAGGTGAAAAGGCTTGGGTTAGATTGAATATTGTGTGAAACCCTTTCTCCAGGTCTGGATGCCTAAAAGCAGAGCCACTGGCTTGGTCTTCTTGACATGGAGCGTTATTGATGGTAACCTGTCCGTTTGGAGAGAAGTGTCAACCACGTGGCATCATCCCGTGGCTCATCTCAGAGAGAGGCATCCATGGGGCTCACAGGACTCAGCTGTGCAGTTTTTCTGTGATTATAAGAGAGGAAAAAATTTTGTGTGTGTGTTAAACTGTGAAATCTAGGTTAATTTGGTGCCTTACTGTGTGAAGAAGTGCACAACTGCTCTGGTTTTGTTTTCTTTATATTTTGAGAACGTTATATAGCTATTAACAATTTTTTAAAAGAAACTGTAGACTTGATACAAAGAGAAAAAAGAAAAAGTTCAGCACTCCTCCAAGCATGTGAGGCTTACATAAGGTTCTGCATAAGAATTGCTGAGTATCTAGTCCATTAATATTGTTGATGGTGCAGATTAAAAAAAAAAAAAATATATATATATATATATATCTCCTTTGAACTGTATTGACTGTTACAGCCTTTCAGATGTGGCTCACCATTGGAGTCTCACTAAAGCATAAATCTAAGCGTTATCTTGAAAAGAAAACAAGTCTTACTTGCGTAATATTAATTTGTACTTGGTATTTGACATTTTACTGTAGGTAATCTATAACTTGGATGCAGTTATGTTTTTAATTTTCTTTTCATTGTAGACTTCTCATAACTACAAACTCACTAAATTATTATATTTTAATGTTGCATTATCACACTTGTTTCTTACTAACTACATGCTACTTGGGATGCTAGGATAACATGGTAGTGATAATTTAAATTGAATTATTACTATTACTGACTTAGCACAGCATGCAGGTCAGTTCTTGTAGGTCTGTTCGTCATTTGTATATTTTTCAAAAATAGGGCGTTTTGCTATGAAATTGAGAAGTATGGCTCTTAAGAAGTTTGTCCTTAAATATGAAAAGTGAAGCAAGCGTTGTTTTCACTGGTGTCAGGATCTGGGGAACAGAGTTCTGGCTGAACTCTATAGGTCAGGGTTATAACAGTTTTGTGTTTGACTTTCACTTCTGATGATGCTACTAGAGGTCAATGTGACAAGGGTCTTACACCTGTGCCCTTTCTTTGGAGTTTGCCCTCATTATAAGTTGCAGTTCTCCTCCCCTTTCACTGTCTTTGGAAATACTAAAAGGTATTGTCGGTTTCCATATAATTTTTGGAATGTGTTACATTTCAAGAGATTTATTACATTTTTTAAATAAGATCTAGGTGCTGAGAATGTGCCATGAAGTGTTGGGATGAAAATTTTTTTTAAAAATCTCCTTTTTGTCTAGTAGATGTTAATGAGGGGATTTAGTGCCTGAATTGATGGGGAATATGAAAAATTGGCTCAGCTGTCCCTGTTAGCTCTCCACTTGTTTTGTAGCAGCTGGCCATCAGAGGTGACACATACAATCCTCTTCCCCTTGAATTTTTATTCCGTGGCTGCTGCTTGAGCATGTGACATTTGGGGTTTCAGCTGTACTCTTCCAGGGGCCATCGCGATATGAACACTGGCCAAAGAACACCCAAAGCAGATCTCCTGGGCTTTAGCACAATTACCCTTCATTTGATTCTTTCACTCTTTAAAAAAGAAAAAAAAAAAGAAAAAACTGTCAGTTTTACCATGCTTACTAGTACAGTTTGTAATATTAGTCTTGTTTTATATCCTTGCCTAGTGTGTTTTGAGATTTGCATGCAAATAAATATCTTAACAGTACTGAAACAAGTGACGTTTCCTGACTAGCAGTATCATCTTTTAAATATGTTTATACATGTGTTTTATGTCTGTTTCATGCCAACAAGAAGTTTATAACAGGTGCGTTAGAGTCATTCTTTTTAGTTTGCTTTGTTGGCCCACTAGGTAGCATGTTGCTCTCATAATCTGAAGGTCTGAAAGTCTTTGTTAGTTTTTGGTAAACATTGTTATTAATGGGAACATCATCAAATAAATAGTCCCAAAAAAAAGCTGTGTATCCTGCTTCTTTCAGGGCTGGACTTCATTGTGGTCTGATGTAATATCCCTGCTGTGTGCTGAAGATTAGCTCATCTGATAGCAGCGCAATAGCTGGGCGCACATCAAGTCAGTCCACACTGGAAGTTGCAGCCATTAGCAGAACTGCTGATCTGTGGATAAATTGTATCCACACAGAGCATCCACTCTCTAATGGCTTATTAGTGTACTTTAGTAACTGGAGCACACAACGTAGGTTTTCATTTTTGTCAGCATCTTCTCTGTCACTTGGTCCATAAAGTTCTTGAATGAATAATCCACAATGGTTTTTTTCCTTTATTAATCTGAAGGTATTATAGTCTTGGCATTTAGTTTAACTCCACAGTTAAATATTCATGTGCAGTGTAACTTTCGATCCCGTTTAAAAGCCTTGATGTAGCAGTCAGTCTGGTGCTTAAGATTGATAGCCGTTGAGAATTTTAGATGGAACAGCAATTTGAATTCCTTAGTTAGCAATGATGACCAAATAAAACAATTCAAGGTGAGGGGTATCATCAGTTCTAAGCCCTCTACCTTTAAGCAGAATGGTAATAGGCACTGAAATATTTGTATGGAAACAGGTACAATAGTTTTTCATGAACCTCTATAATCATCTTTTTAACATTTTACAGGTCACCTTTTGGCTAATGTCCTCTTTTTCTTATGCTAAAATGGTGCTGAATGCTCATTAAAACAGACAATTATTGAAATTATATCAGTACTTGGGTTGAAAGTAGGCTGGTGTTGATTTCTGCCATTGATACCTATCTTAGGCCATCTTTTCCTGATTCAATAGTCATACATTAGATAAAGCAAAAACAAGATGTTTATAGTTTTAGAGATCTTATTCAAAGGCCTCTGTTTAATATAAGCTTTAAATGAAAATGTTGCCCATTTTCTCAGGTATGTCAAGAAGCATGTCTTTGTAGGGATTTATATTTTTCTGATGTGATTTTTTTTTTTTTTTTTTTTTTAACCACAACAGGACCGTTAGCAGATTAAGGTGTTTTCAGAAACAAAAGAGCACTGACTTCTAAGTGCAAGACACTTAGCTATCTGGTTTCTCGTAATATGACAGTTGTCTTTAGCTAGATAGTCAGGCTTATGTAGTGAGCATTTCCTCTTATTTATGTATGAAGAACATTTAAATTGAATGCATCCATATATGGTTTTACCGTGGGTTTTCTGTTAAGTGTTGCATAAAGAAAAGAAAAACAGGATGGCTTGCAAAAAGGACAATAATAGGAAGAATAGAGATTTTTCTATGTGTTTTTATTTGTCATGGGAAATTTGTGTTGTTTCCTGTTCCTGATCAATGACATCACCTGTTGCAAGTTCCACTCTGTCATTAATGGTCTGTTAGAGACCCATATTAGTGTTTGGATGGGATGGAAAACCTTCCAGCTCTGTGTTCTGTTCCTGACTTCCATCCCTGTCCTACTTTTCCATAGAATGCATTTATCACACCTAAAAAGGAAAAGGGTTCCGTGGCATGCCTCTGTCTTCAATAGTTTCTGGTTTCTGTCCTTGGAGTCTGTTCCGTGTTAATGTTCACTGTACTGAAGTTATTCAAGTTCAGGTTTGTCACATACACAACCGTACTTAGTATGACATGCAGCAAAATGTTTTTCAGACTGTCCGTAATACAGACTAGCAAAGAGATAATATAAGGCAGTGCAAATAAAGTAGAAATAGAAGCATACTGCACAAGTATGAAGAATATATAATGATGAAAATAGGATAGAATAAATAAAGTAAGATAAAAATATAGTGGTAATAAAAAAATATAGTGGTCTAAAAATGTGGAATAACAGAAATAAAGATCTATTAGAAATATACAGCAAAATACGGATGTGGAGTCCAATATTAAAGGTTAAATAAGTTGTGTGAAAGTTGGAGGCATGAGGAAAGTAATTTATGGAATCTCTTCTTCACAGGCTTGCTGCTGCTTTTTCAGAATCAGTGCCCTCATTCAGCATAGTGTTCATGTGGCTACAGGTTAAGAAGTCTTCTGTGTTTCAAATGCTGCCTTTGCAGTATGCATGATGCTGAAATATAAGCTCAAAATTGTGTATGTTATCTTAAATTTCTTCGATATTTTATTGATCCTTAGTTACATGCTGTACAGGGTCTCCATTCCTTATTTCTCCTCTTTAAAATTTTGGAATTTCTGAGTTCTTGTGCAGCTTGTCCTACTTAGATCTCTCGGAGAAAACCTGCCTGTATTGTATTGTATGCTGAGCAGCTGCATATAACCTTGCTTCCTTTGCAGGGGGGGAATCACTTTGACCAATATGACGACGGCCAGCTGGAGCTGGAACAGGCATCCCTGGACAAGCCGATAGAATCGGTAAGGCCGTGCCCGTTGCCCGCGTTGAAGGAGCAGGCCGCCTGTGCATAGTGTGTGAGGATGGATGACTGCCTAAGCAGGGACTGAGACCCCCCTCTGCCCCATGCCAATGTCACGTGACTTCCTGGACAGCCCTTCCATGCAAATGAGCACACTTTTTTCCAAGTAAAGCTCCAAATTCCTCATTCATGTTTTTCTTGTAGCTTAAATCAAAATGGTAAAATTAACTTGGCTGAAAAAGACATTTACAGTCACCATGATTTTTTATTTTTTTTCACTCTGTAGGTTTTTGAAATATAAGGGCTAAATTATTTTCTTCCTTATTTTTCTGTTAGTAAATGACATTTTGTGTACTGGCAGAGTGCCATTGGAGTGGATAGTGTTCTGGGCCAAATTTAATTGAAACTGCAAATGCTGAAGAGACCCACCATGTTAAAGCACGGACACTGACCACGAATAGAAACTTTATTGGACATTTTGAACTGTTTAGGTTTCACCTTGGAAAACTGTATCAGTCCTATTTATTGCACTGCACTGGTGTGGCTGTGAAAGGAAAGAATTGAATAGGCTTGATAGAATAAAGATGCACGCATTCGATAACTCAGCGCCTCAGCTGCGGATGGCTTTGCCTGGCCCCTCTCCAGTCCTGGGAATGCTGCAGTATAAAACGGGCAGTTGTTCACCGCTACATGGTGACAGGGAGCCAATAGAGAGGGTCTTTTTGAATGTGGCTGCATTGATAGGCTGTTTGTGACTCCTGTGTTTTGGCACCAACGTGACACATTTACTTGCTGCAGCCTTTTAAATCAGAGGGAGACTGTTTCAGGGGCTGTGCTGCTCCAGAAAGGAACCATTATAAATTCCACTGACCTCATGAGGGTCTGTGAGGTTGATAGTAAGTTGCCCTTGATCAGAATGTTTGCCAAATAAGGGCTTTTTTTAATGCCATTAATTGTAACCAGTGCTCTGCATTTCTGAAATACACTTGAATAATAGCCCAACAGGAGGGGGAAATGTCAGTAAAGTAGGTTAAGCTCCATTAGTTACCCTTGTTTATGGTGGTGTGGGTTTACAACACCCTGCCCCTATTCTTACCTAGATTCGCGCGTGCGCACACACACGGACTAAGTTTGCCTGCCATCTTTGTCCCATTTTCTAACACCCCATAGTCACAGCCTGTCCTCACCCCAACAACAGCACTGCAAAATACATGTTTGTGAAGCAGCCAAATAAATGGAAAACATGAGATATAAATCCTTGCTCTGTGACCAAATAAATATCTCTTATTCCACAGTGGCCAAGTTCCCACTCTGGCTGGGAGATAAAGGAGAATTTGAGCTGTTGCTAAGTTGGTAGAGATAGGCCTAAGTGCTAAATCAAGCCACCTTCCAATCTTTATATGCTTCTTTTTATCTTTTTCACATTTGATTATAATTTGGTTTTGGTCTTAGGAAACCTGTTCTATTCCTAAGGAAAAACCACACAGCACAGTATCCACTCCAGAGAGAGAGGCGGTGCGAGATGCGAGAGTGCTGGCTTTTTGTAATAAAGTGCCTATTGGTGTGTATGTGCTGCGTGTCTGTCGTAGCATAGACACTATCAAGAGAGTGGTTGTGTTTTTGTCTGAGTGTGAGTGTGATGCCAGAAGTTTCCTGTATTGTACACAACTTGGGGTGTTCGACATTTCTCTCCTGCAGCAAATTGGCCCCAATTAGCTAAGCAGCTATGACCCGGTTTGTATTTGCACGCTCCTGCTTTCCTATTCCTATCTCCTAGGGTCTCCTGTAACGCTTCTCTCACTATCTCTCTCTTTCACTCTTTCTCGGTCTTCTTGTCTCTTGACCTCTCTCTGTCTCTTCTTCAACACAGTGATTCGGTGTACAGTACCCTCTGTCGTTCTGTGCTGGCATGGTGCTTGTGCAACCTGAACTGCATTATTTGTATATTATTATTAGTTTATTGTTATTTATTTAATTATTGCTGACAAGGCACACAGATAATGCCGCAGGCAGCTCTCCTCCCAGGCTCCATGGTGAGCAAGCTCAACAAACCAGAGCCTCAGTCTCCTCTCTCCCCTCCATATCGGTTTCGCTGCAGTGCCGCACCCTTGCACACTTGAGGCCATTGCTTGTAGCTCACAGTTAATGCTCACAAATAAATATGTAACCCCCCTCCTTGTTTCTCACAAACTGGTTGAGTTAGCCCCTGTAGTTTGATCAGTTTGCTCAAAAGTAACAGCATTGCAAGCTAGTTCCTGCTAATGTATTAGAGGATTACTCAGGGCATTTCTGCTAGGAGTACTGCAAAAGAGTTAAAAAATAAAATAAAAAAAAAAGCAAGGCTGCTTAGTTCCAGAGAATTAAGATGTAAACAAAACCTAGGGTAAACAAACGCAACAGAACAGCAATAATGGAGGACTAAGTAGTGTGCTTTGAGGTAATGGTTAATTTAATAAAACTAAAAAAACATACCTTACATGTTTTAGAGATTAAACATAGAGAAGGCAAAAAATTTAATTCAAATAATAATCTGTTTTTACAGTTATATCTGCATCAAGTTATTTGTTCTAAATTGTTCCGTTTGTAGGTGGGAAGGTGCGTGGGCACCTTCTGTTGCCTATGAGAGAAGGAGCTTGCTGATGTGAACCAGAACCCAAACCATAAAGCCTGATACGACTTCATGCCCTGTGACACTTCGACATGGCCAGCAGCGAGCAGTCCTAGCGCATCGTGGAAAATGTGCAAAATTGACATCGCTTTTCCTTGCGGTTAACCCAGCGCAACCAAAAGTTGGAGGGGTTGAAGGAAACAGGATGACTCCTAGGAGTAATGGAAACATTTCTGTAAGGCACATTAGTCACTGCTTTACTGTGATTAACTAATTTCATGTTCACCATTTAAAGAGAGGGAAGTTATGAAAAAAAGTATGAATTTAAAAAAACAGAGGTCACAAAGGGAGTTAACTCAGCCTTTTTTGACAGTTACATATAGTGACCTTTTCTTTAGTTTACACTGTTGTCTTGTGTTACTTGCGTAAAGGCAGATTGAAAATCCTAGATCCTAAATCCTTAAATTCTACTTTTCGAAACGTGAGCTGGAGGGGGGTCTGATCACCAGGCTGATGTGAAGTGTGCTCCTGCGGTATTGTCTGTTGAAAGGGCTGACAGCATGGCTGCAGCACACAGCTCTCAGCGATTCAGGAGGGCAGGGAAACCCAACTTGCCCTGGCAGCTGTCACTACCTGCCTCATGGCACACACTCTGTAATAAAAATAGTGCATATCCCTGAAACCACAGCATAAAGTTTTTAAACCTTGGTGTAGCTCTTAAGGTACACTCTGGGGACCAAATAAGTGGGAGTGTCTGTCAGATCTTTTCCCCTTTCCACCACTTCATGCCCTATAGGCACCTTACACTCCATCTCTATGCCCCAGTAAGACAAGCCAGGCACCCATCCTGTCTGAGTGTAGATGACATTCCCTGGTCATGTTTCTGTGTTGCTGATTGTGTCCTTGGCCCTCAAATGTATAGTGTACACAGCCACAGCAAGAGACCAGCGCTGGAGCCAAGAGGGCTGTTTGGGCAATTCCACTTAGGGGGCCTTAGTGTATAGGCATGAGATAGGAGGTGAAGGCTCTTTCTGTGACAGCTGCCCTGGTCAGACTCTGCTTGAACGTGATGGAGCTGTATGCGCTGCTGCCAGTGCTCGCCACTTCTCCTCTGCCACTCGTTGTGCGTTATTCTTTAGGCAGATAGAGGTTGTTGTTGATTTTTGGGGGTCTGTTCCTTTACTTTTATTTCTTCTATCTTCTCTAACATCTTTGTCTTGCATGTTCTAACTTGGTAGCATACAGTTCTCCTTACGTTCCTCCTACGAGAGATATACAACAGGCAGCCTCCGGGCAACCTCCTGTGCCCCTCTCACCCTGCTCTCTGAGCAGCCTCTTGCTGTGGACACCAGGTTTGCTCCCCTTGACAGCACAGCGTCAGCAGATAGAGACTGACAGCAGACGTGGACTTACTGAAGATGTTGCCAGAATGATGTTTGGAAAGTGGACACAAAATTGACATGTAGTACAATGACCATTTAAATCTGCATTCTGATGTAAATGGTCATCCTTTTTGCAGCCGTGTAATGTATTAGCTTGAGCTTTGTAAAGCTCTCAAATTTTTGCTTCCCTTTTTTGAACTTGCATGTTTTATGTTGTATAGAGCATGTGCTATATTACACTATGAAGGACTGCATGTTTGTGGTGTTCCCAAAGTTCTAAACATTTGACAGTTCACAAACAGTTCTCTTCAGAGCTGACTAGACAGGCAGACAGGAACAAAACGGCTTTTCAGTACGACAAAAAAAAGTTTAGTTAACCTTAGTTTCTGGGTCAAGAATGGCCATTTAAATTAGTGTTAAACTGATTTATATTAATGTTCTATGTAAGGTGTTGCAGGGAGTTCCTGGATGAAGTCCTCTCTTTAGATGTCATCATACAACTAATGTTGACTTAAAACGCAAATTTGGCTGTCGGGAAACAACAAAGAATTGCATAAATAACGTTTACTTTTTGGCATTGTCGCTTATACTTGATCACCCATTAGGACCACGAAACAACGTGAAAAGCCATACATTGTATTTGTGGATTGCAGATCGAGGGATGCATTACTCAGGGTAAATTTTGTTGTCCCAATTCCCTTTGTGAAGCCCCCAAAATAACTAATTTGGTTAATTGTAAATGAGTTTTAGGATTGTCCATTAATCTTATTTGATCAGGATTGTTCCACGATTGAAACATTTAAGCGGCTGTACGAGTGCCGTTAATGTCAATTCCGTTGTCTTTTTTAATGTTACCAAAGACCATACAGAGTCTAATGCGGTTTTGTGGTGTGTTGTCACAATGGTCAGATTCTCCTGAGGGAAATGTTATTAAAAAAATTCCACCTATAATCTCCCATCTATAATTATTTTCTTTTACTTTTGCATGTAACTGCATCTATTGCTCTGTGATGACGGTAGACCGCTAGGGTTTTGCAGAGTTGGCAATAAATAAACTGTTTCATAAGCGTGTCCCATTAATTTGTAAGCAAAAATAGAGAAACCGCTACCACTCTGGGTACTGGAATATCTGAGAGGTTTTAGGGCCTTTACAGTGGAAAGATTGTGTGTAAGCATGTGTCTGAGTTAGTGCATTGGTGGTTGAAAAGTTGAGGAGGTCTGGCATTCATGAGAGTATATATTGTAGAGTAGTCAACCACACCGTTTTCCATTCTCCTCAGTCAATAAATATTTTCATTACTAGGGAGGTTAGACACGCTGCCCCCATGATACACCCATGACTGACCTGACAGACAGCTCCCTGAAACTTTTGACTGCTAGACGAGCTTTAAAGGTCTCTTCTGGATTTCAGCACCTCGATGTCCACAAGAGGTCACGTGTAAACAAGCCTTGTATATCTCTCTCTTTCTCTCTTTTTCTTTCTTTATCTTTCTCTATTTCTGTCCCACACATCTCCTTGGTTTAACCTTTGTAATGTAATTTTATTTTTCACATTATAGTCAAAATGCACTGTACATTTGCAGATCTAGCTTGGAAATTAATTACCTAAGTATTTTTAGTTTTTTTTTTAAATGGTAAACATTTAGTGAACCAGTTAATTTATTAAAATGCCTTTCACATTTTGGTTACATAATTTCTCTTTTCTTTGCAAGCCAAAAAAAAAAAATTGGGGAAAAAGACAAAATGTACTAGATTAAAAACACTAGTGTCTGGACAGATTCTTACATTGTGTTACATTTAACTGTTCTTTTGACAGCCCAGTTTTTAAAGCCAGGTTCGTATGGAAATGCTTTACCTCCACTTGCACTGCTGTTGGAATCGGCGTATTGCTTCATCTGTCTGTTTTAGTGCATTCATTTGTTCAGCACAGTTTGCGCAGTGTCTCACCCCCTGTCTTGCCTCCCATCCAAACATTTCAGGAATACTGCTGCAAATTTGTTTATTCTTATAGCTAGAGATTTGTTTTGAAATATTAACTCCCCTTTTCATTTCCTGCTTTGTGGGAAGCACAGGTTTTAATATTTCCTCTTCACTGCAGGTATGAGAGATCAGTAACCTAAAAAGCAATGTGAGAACTCCCTCTGCCCTCAGTTTGGATTGATGTGATGCATGCAGACCTAAGTTTGGCTGAAACATTTTTAGTATTCACGTGCACCCAGTGCAGCTTATATAAGCCACGCACCCACATCCTAAATATACGGTCATTATAGTCTGTGTTCATGTTAACTGCTGTACAGTAATTTCTGAACACTGTATGCCTTAGTTTCTATACAGTTTATTGGCACCCTTACTAACTGGCACACTACATGCCATTCCCACTTTTTTGATGATAAAGGCTTGAAATTTCCTCAGTCATAAGAAAATGTGCTACCATAAGGTAATGGCCATTAAAAATAAGTTTATCAAGGTCTGTGCTGTTATGTAATATTCTGTGCTTAATAGGGGAATAAAGCTCCAGTTTGAGTTATTCTCTAAAACAAATGTGGATATAAAAAGAACTGTCATAATGATACTGTTATTGAACTGGTATATAGTCCTCATCAAGGAGAACTGTTATTTTTTTTACAGTGTGAATATAAAAGAGAAACAGAGGAATGTTTTAACTATATTTAAAAAAAAAAAAAAACACTTCTATAAATATGAAATTCTGTTTCTCTTTCTGTTTTTCTTATGTGACTAAATTGCTATAAAGAAAAAAATTTCAACAGCCTGACTCTGAATTTAGATTGACTTTTCACCCTTCTGCTCTGGAACCAAATAGTTATTTGGTTAATTATTCCACCAAAGTCAAGGCCTTCTGACAGTGAAAAAAGTGCTTCAAAAATTACAAGCATTTTCATCAGTTTTTTTAAGGTAGCTGTACGTTTCAGGTATTTCACGTATTCCCAAGTGTGACAAAAATTAACCTGTGCTAGTAACAGCACAGGTTAATACCTTTAATCTGTCACAGAAACCTTGACATATGGTTTCTCCAGGGCCACTGAATATCTTAAAGCGTCAAGACTTTTGGTTTCGATTAATGACTCCAATATAAAACAACTTGGATTTCCATCAGCTGGGGAAGGTCAGAACTGTTTGTGGTGCCATTCCTGCCTTTGAATGCCCCAAACCAGAATTCCAAATCCCACTATTTGTGGCTAGAATGAACCATATGTGACAGATGCTCTGTTCTGTATTACATAGCAGGTGGTGTACTTCAACCCACAGTGCGTCTGTTGGGAGTTCAGTTTTTTCAGCTGTGGTTTATTCTTGCCCACAGAAATGTATGGCATTCATGCCAATTCATTTAACTTCTACATGGATGTCCAATGAGGCGTTTAAAGCTTATTTTAATGTGCCCACTTACTGGATGATCCTGTACGGAGTGACATACATGACTGAAAGATTAAGTTACAGACAAGGGATTAGCTTGGAAGATTTGACAAAGGATTGTGCTCTATCATTTGGGAATTGCTTCACTTTTAGTATGAAGAAATCAACAGCTTTGTTTAAAAACTTAAGAAAATTTGTTGTACCGTGCATAATATTTTACCTTAAATGCTGTAAAATATTATACATTGCAGCACAAACAGCCTGTGACTCTTTAGTACCTGTGGTTACACAAAGGAGGCCAGACAAATTAACTTGATCATTAAAATCCTAAATTGTCATCAGTATGGGGCAAGTTGCAGTGTTTTGTTTTCAGCCTCCAATACCACTGGTCAGGTTCATCAGTTGCTTTTTTGGTTCTGATCTCTCAAGGCACCTATTACACAGCCATTACCTGGTCCATTGGTCAGAAGAGATATGAGCAACCTGGCTCTGAAGGCATGTAAATGTTAACAGCAAATATTTTTGCTTTGGCCTTTGCCTGTAGCAGTTGGATTTAACATTGGTCCAAGTATTTATCACCTTTCTCAAAACTCCAGCATCTGCGCATTGGTGTCAGAAAGTCCGTTTCTACAAAAAAGACCATAAACCGAGATCTGTCGCCAGATTAAAGATTTTTAATGATTGTTTGTCTCAGACAGATGTTCCTTTACCCATATCCTTTAAGAGTTCCAAATAAACAAGAAATTTGTTCACAAATAAGTCTTTCAAAGACAAGCAAATGTCCATGGACTTTAATTATATTCTTACAGGGTGTAATTTTATTCTCTACTCTTTATAAGCACTTTTCTCCCAAGTCATATTTATGGATTCCTCCTGTTATTAATCCTTTATTGTCATACTACTTTCAAAATTTGAACCTCTGCTTTGTAGAGAAGTTTTTACTCAGAACGGTGACCTGCCAACATGAGTGGAACTTGTTTAGAAAATAATTGATCAGTAAATATACATGCTTGTATGGAATTCTTAAAGCGTCCTCCTTTGGTGCTGAAGGCTACAGCAAGGTACCCACTTACTTCCTCCTGCTCGCCAGAGGATGCTCCTCATACTGATGCTCCCCAGACTTGATCTCATTGACAGAGGGGTCCTTCTGTGTGACACTTACAGAGATGTCAAACTCCTTTGGCAACAAGCGTTAATTTTGTGAGTTTCAGTCTTCCACTAACACATCTTTTGTGAGGTGGTGTTTTAGTTGCTAAAACGTAATTTAAAACAAGCCTCGGAGAGGTGGGGAGGGTAAACAGCAGCAGCGCTGTATATGGCACTATTAAGTGAAATAGTAACCTTGTCACCCTTTTAAAGGCAGGTCACAGTTTTGATGGTTTAGATTGGCAAGGTGTTCCGTTTTCATCAGTAGCATTTACTCCATCTGGGCATGTGGGTGGCAAGTGTATGGGGGGAGACACAGCGCCTGCTGTATGTGAAGACTTCTCCTCATGTGCATCTATAGTTTTTGCTACTGTTTAAGTCATGGCTCTGCCTGTCCCATTCTGTAATCCTTAGCCTTTTGCCTTTAGGCAGCTTGTGAAATACATCACTCTTCTGTGCCTGCGCTCATCTCCTGTTGCCATTTTTTCTACATTTTCATTGATTTTCTCATGTCTGTATATGCATAATATACAGCATACTACTAACCTCATGATTAGTGAAAATTTGCATGTTGCACCATTTTCATTTATTTTAATTCTATTTCAGTTTTATCTAGATTACTTCATCTTGAGTTCACTAGGTGAGCCTGGAAAATAAATATTTATTGAATAAAACACTGGATAAGTTTTCTGCAGATTTTTGCTTGTTTCAGTATCTCTTTTAATTTGTGTTGGTTTTTGCTAATTAAGCAGTTGTGTTGCATTTCACATTTATTTTGCTAAATAGTAATAGCAGTAAATTGTTTGTTTTTTTTTAATTTCACACCTTGAGGGCAGCCTCTCTAATTTTCCTCCTCACCCATGCAGACACCCAGGGCCTTGCACTGGTAACCTGATGCCCTTTTCCTTGTGACTGCTGCATATATACATGGTGCTCCTTGTGATATGGATATGGTTTCACCACAAGCTTGGAGTTCTGTATCTATTTATATGTTGCTGCAAGATCTTTGTTCTGTTTTGTGTCTATTTCCAAATAGGTTTATATATGTTTTACATACATATATAACCAAATGTGCCTCTCTCTACATTGGAATCGGACTGGCAGTAGTGGTGTTTTGCTTTTTCTGAAGTATTTGTTTCCTGAAATATTTGTTTTCCAAAAGTTCTACTTGCTCAGTGATTTTTCTTGTCTATACTCAGTGCACAGAAGCAGATCATACACTGAGACTCTGACGCCCCAGGGCTTTGCTTACCCTCTGAATCCTTCAGCTGCCCTGTATAAGTTTATTCTGTGTAAAGAGCCAGGACACAAGAGAGGAAATATAGGAGAATCCCTTATGTACACTGTAGGGAAGGGCTGTATTTTGCTCCAAAACTCCCTTCCTCTTTTATTAATATTTCATTAATACTGTAAGCTGCCTCTTAGCATGCCTTTCCACACAAAAGGATCTGATCTGACATGGGATATAATCCTAACTGTGCATCTAGTAGCCCTTCTTCCACTTGCTCTTGGTCCTGCTGTGTTCTCTGTGCCTCTGGGGAAAGGTATTCTTATTATTGGAATATTTTTGGTCTTTTCTTCTCTGTTCTGTCCATCAGGATAACATTGGGCACCGGCTCCTACAGAAACATGGCTGGAAGCTTGGACAGGGGCTGGGAAAAACCTTGCAGGGTAAGGACCTCTTCTCTTTTGTCCTCATCCCTTATCCACCTCTCAGTTTTCATTCCTGCCATTTCTGTCTTTTGTCCTCAACACTTTGTTCTGTTATTTGTGCAAGTTCTACTAATTCTTGTCTTGACACTTTAATTTTTTGCTATTTTTTGGATGTTATTGGATGATCTAGGTATGCTGTGAATTTTTGGGAAATCGCTTTGGCCTGGCTGGGTAGAGAGGAAGAATGTGCTTTGTAGTTCTGTTCTCCACCTCTCCATGTATTGATATTAAAGAGAGACTGAATCTGGAATTTGTAAATCATGACACTTTCACAAGGCCATTATGGCTGGGATGTAACTTCCTGTGAGAAAATGCTCTTAGGTGCACATACAGTACTGGGCAAAAGTTTTAGGCATTGGGGGGGCGGGCGGAGTTGTAAAGTGAGAATGCTTCCAAAAATAATGCTGTTAATTAATAAACTTCCTACAAAGCTTAGTTACCATCCATCATCGTCAACCGCTTGGCACGGCGGGTTTGGCTGGGTACTGCTCTCTGGTGGGTCTGGGGTTCAAGCCCTGCTTGGGGTCCCTTGCGACAGACTGGCATCCCGTCCTGGGTGTTTCCCCTTCCCCTCCAGCCTTGTGCCCCGTGTTGCCGGGTTAGGCTCCGGTTTGCCGTGACCCCACTTGGGACAAGCGGTTTCAGAACGTGTGTGTGTGTGCGTGTTTACTTTCTTTCTAACGACATACAAAACCCTTACTGTAATACTGTAAGTTTTTGCAAAAGGAATGCTTGGAAATCTAAAATATGCTCTTTCCCATTGACACTAATGCAGAAGACATTAAAAAACCATCTAAAATAAATATTTTTGTGAAACATTTAAGTGCCTAACCATTTTGCACAGTGCTGTAGACTGCACTGAACTTTAATTCATAGGTGTGAACAAAGCTCAACCCCTACAGATAGTGTGTGTTTCTGTAAATAAAACACAAATATTGAGCTGAATCGGTGGTAATTCCATTCAAGTTACTTCTTATGTAAATTGACTAGCAAGGGAAAATGTGTGTATTTTGGTGGTGCAAATAAAGACAGAGAATGAAAGCAGTTAAACTGAAAATAACAGTACAGCCTAAGAATATAATTAAAATAATGTATTTATATTACTTTTGCATATGAGTAATAGTTTAACATGAATAATGTGTGGAATTTGTCAAAATATAACAGCATCTATTATACAGTGTCGCATCTATGCATGTAATTATTTGTATATCCTTAAGATTTATATAAAACAGCATAAGAGGGTTTGCGATTTACAATGAGGTTGTTGGAATGCAATCCAGCTGTAAATTGAGGAGTACGTACCTGTATATGCTCCAGATTGGATTACCTAGAACTCAAATAAATTACATGAATACGTCGCTGGCGTTTTATGAAATGCCGGCTACAGTAAAAAAAAAAAAAAAAAACTTATGAGTTCCCTTAAAATCCAACTCAAATTGTTTTCCGGTGAAATTTCTAAGACAGTAACATATAACAAGTTTATTATTCTAGATGGGTTTTTTTTCATTATTTATTTCAGAGGTTAAAGTTGTCTGGAAAACTCCTATTGTCCCTCTACAATTGTGACTATTGATGGAACACAGTCAAGCTCTGAGCATGTGGAAACTTTTTGAAGGAATTTTCAGAATGGGACAGTCCTGCATTCATGCTTGGTTAAACCGTTCTTTGTTTTCAGGCTAAGAAAAATACTGAGTCTTATTTGCTGTACAAATACAAGTGGAAGACTGCGGTTTTCAAATGGCGTCCATCTTAGAATAATTAGATAACTGCTTTTGTACCATAGGGCATAAACAATTATTAGTTTTTTATGATTATTTATGCTTCACTTATTTAAATGGCCTGTTTGAATATTTTGTTGACATTTGCTTAATGAGGCCAAAAAAGTATACACAAAAGTATCTAGTTATTCTGCATCAGTATAACATAAATTCCACTGTCCAAAAACACATTGAAATAGCATGCAGCATAAAAGCAGTATGCTACACTGGTGATAAATACAAAATTAAGTAATTGTAGACTCATCTGTTAGCCGCTAATATGCTATGCGTAGGAGTGTGTTGTAAATTGTTCACAGCTGCTTTTGACTGAATTCTGTAAACATAACCAGTGGAGTGTGGAGGCTGTCAGTATCTTAAAAGCATAAAGAGGTAATTTTTGTTCGTATCTTGAGCCTTTCCTCTAATGATGTGTTTTCCACATGCTGGGAAGGTTAAGAGCACATAGGACGTACTGGTGAGATAATTTGGGCCTTGGCTCCTTGAGCTGAGAGAAATGCCAGTCTAGGTTCTTCTGGAGCAGTGAGACAACAGCAGAGAACAGGGGTTCAGCTATTCCCCTCTCACAATCTCCATTCACTAGCAGCTGTTTATCATGGTGCAGCTGAGCACTGTTCAAGAGGATTTGCAGTTTTGGTCTTTCATTTACTTCATTCTCAGAGAAAAAGAATGTCATGTCCTACATTACATAGCAAGAGGTCCATCTTCCCTGCAGTGATCTGAGCTTTCAGTTTTTTTCCTGGCTGTTTCATGATTGGACAGAATGTTTCATAAGCTTTTATTCTTAGCAGTGGGAACAATAATAGTGAAGTTTTAAGGCATTTGTTTGTATATCAGTATAAATATCTAACATGGAATAAGTAATTGAAATATGCAGTAAATGAATTGCTCAGATTTACTTCAGTCTCTTGTGATCTACTGTGCATAAAGCTGATTAATTATGATCACAAAAATAATCACTAATCCCTTTAGTATTAATTTTTCCTAGATTGTGCTTTTATCTCAGATGACTGGCAGATCTGTCAAACCAGTGACCATGGAAGCACCCTTTTTCTATCAATATGCAGTTACTGCAAAGGTTTTTTGTTCAGTTGATTTGTTAAAATGAATTAAATTACAGGGTGCATTTTTTTTTTACTTCAGCTTCTGCCTTAAGGAGTTCTGTTGATTTAATTCATGCACATGCTTTACTTTGTTTTCATAGAGTTGCATTCTCTCTCAAGCCAACATGTTTTGCCACTTTTGCTACTGTAGCATACATTTCATATGGCTCCTCAGATGTAGTCCATGCTTCTATTAGATGTTTTGCAATGTGGTGATGGGTTCATTTGAACATGCATAACAAAAAACAGTTCCATGCAGTGAATGAGTGCGCTCAGCTTTTAAGGCCTGATTAAAACACTTAAAATGATGGAGACCTGAAAATAACATCTAAATTTGAAATCGAATTCCATAACCAAAAAGGTTTCTGAACTTTAAAAAAAAAAAAAACTAAATCTTTGGTAGTATTGTTTATAGATAGGTCATGATTTGAATATCTGTCCACTCTACTGCCAGCCTAGATAATACTCATGAAAACATGGGCTGCTTATTTCAGCATTGGCAAGGACTTGACTCTGTTCCAAAGAGACAAATATTGATGTATTGAAGTGACCTCCATGCTCCCTCCTGATCACTGCAGGAAGCATCTACACTGAATGTCATCAATCTCATAAAAATCTGTAATGGAGAAACTTTTTGGCACAAAAATGACGTTCTGCTGAAACTGGTTTCTCTAAAAGGTGTTGACAGGATCTTGATGTCAACCGGTTGGTACACAAATTATGACATTAAGACATACTGTATGCTACTTTTTAAACAACACACAGTTTTCAGGGACAGTGTTATGTCATTGCTGTTTTGTGAACATAATTTTTTTTCCTGATTTTTAATTGTCCAAAGTATTGTATTAACTTTATGGGAATATTGGAAATTACCTTAGAGCCTATGTTGACAAGGCAATGGTGAATACCAAAGAGTGGAAAATTATGTCTCTAAATATGAGTGGTTTTTCTTGGTTTTAGGGTCTCATATTCATTTACATATGATTGATATGGTCATATGACTTGCAGAATGGCTTATTATTTATAGTATGACCATTTAACATATATATTAACATGTATATTTGAGTGAATTTTACATTGTGTTACGGATGATAGTATAAGAGGAGAAAGAACCCAGTGCTTACATCTACTGGTACCAGGAACCCAGGATCACTGCCAGTGAGTTTTACTCTGCAGTGTACACAGACACTATGCTGTCAGAGGTTCTCTGTAGTTTTACTAACAAAAGTTTGATGCAAAACGATCTTCTTCATTTGATTGTTAGACAAAGGCTTTATTTATAATAAAAGTTGTTGATTCCAGCATATTGCAAAGGCTAATACATAGATATAGCCAAAAAGTAGCTAGATTGACACCATTGATGGCAAAAACCTTTTGGATTTGTGACACCAAGCATTTATCCCAAAACATGTAATATGATGTAATAACTGGAGAAACTGCCATTGTGCAGAATACAGAGCCTGTTGTATGGAAGAAGGGAAATATGTTTTCATATGCCATTGTGGTTTTTATTCAATGAGAATTTTTTTTTTTTTTTATAAGGGATGAGAGCACACTGAATAAATTGAATGATTTTAGCCAAGAATGAGCTAAATCATGTATACGTTGGTTCTCCAATCAGTTTATGAAGAGTTCCTCAGTACTAGGCAGCCGCTCCATTATTACATGCATGTTTTGGGCCTAATTACACATACATTTGAAATGGCAAGGGTTTTGAACCAAGATGGTTGGAAAACTTGTGGAACGTGATACAGCAGTTATTTTGAAATCACACTCTAGAGCATATCTGCAGTTGAAGTCACACTGAAAGCATCTGTTTTTGAATCTTACTTTTCTCCCGCTGGTCTTTATTAGCAATCTGCTAATGAGATTAATGTGAAGGATTAGGTACAAATTAGTTTAGCTGTACACTTGCTTATGCTGCCTTTTTTGGAACTTTTTTCAGCATCAAGAATTTACAAGTTCAGGTCATACACTGTTTGCTTTTGTATTTCATATTTAAACTTACACAAGAAGTCCAATCAGCAGGTTTTTCTGTATAACTAAGTACAGCTGGGACAACTGGTGGTGTAGTAATTAGAGCTACTGCATTTGGACCCAAAAGTCACAGGTTTGATTCTCACTTCCAGCTGTAGTTCCAAGGCAAATACCCTAAAATTGCTCTAGTTAAATTACCCAGCTGTATAAATGGGTAACTAATTAGAAGTAGCTTAATATTGTAAGTAGCTTTAGAGAAAGGCTTAGTTAAATGAATAAATGTAAATATCAAGATCTAATTATATAGATTTTTTCATGTGTCCACATTGCTCTTCAGTACTGCATTCTATAATTCAAGCATTTTGTCTTATAGGAATTTTCTATGACATTAATTCCAATATAAGGGGTTGCATATACTGAGCTTTAACTTTTTATGATTTTTCTTTCTAACAGATTTGACTAAATGCTAGGACAAGATGGAAGCCTGTAAAATATTTTTGTATTGTTGTTTTGTGTCAAATTTATGACAGAGTAAAACTGCTGAGCAAAGTATAACCTCAGTCATACCATATGCTGCATTTTAAGAGGTTTAACACATTTACCTAGCAGTTGACTTTATTTACAGAATTATGAAAGAGGTTGAGTAAAAATTTTAAAAATATGTTAATCTCCAAGTCTCTTAACACCATTGTTTATTTTGCCTGTTCTTGGTAAAGTTGTACTATTTTGATTATAATAACTCTTGATGGATAACGTGTTTCAATAATCATATTAGAGGACACTTGTTTTCAGAAGTATGGCATTACTTCCACACCGATTTTTGAAGTGTGTGTTGCCAGGTCACCTGTGTGAACTTGATTCTGTCTGTGGCTGCCTGTGGTTGTGACGTATCTTGGGAAGCAGAGAATTTAGACCTAGAAACGAATCTTATAAGGCAGAAGTGGGTGGCAAGATTCTGTAGGGTTTAAATGGCCTAAATGCACATTAGAAAGTGCCCCAGATCATCATTCACTGCCTCAGCTGTCTTCAGAATGAAAACTGATTCATTTTAAACTTTTTCTGAGCTAAGAAACCAGTTTTGCTGAAAGAAGGCTAGATGAAAGCGGTCATTTTATACAGGTGTCTAGCCAGCTTGTTTCCTTTCTCTAGTAGATGAATTTTACCCCATCGTTGGAGTGAGCCGTGTCAGCTTTTTAGGTTATGGAATGCATGGGTTTGACTGGGTGTGATGCAGAATGCTTTTGGGAATTCAGATTGACCTTGGAATTTTAAAGTGAAATTTTATGACTACCCTTAAAAGAGACTTGGGTATTGCCTGTAAATCTCTGTGATCACTGCTGGCCACAGGCCCCTCAGCCTCCAAGGTTGCATGATTCATTCCAAGAGTATGTGTTCTTGACAAAGAGCAAGATGGGGAAAGTCTCCTGGAGGTCCTAGTACTTTGTGTTTAAATTCCCAGCTCGGTGTCTTTCACTACCACCTTCATGCCTATGCCCATCAGTTACTTTCAATTATAAATGTTTATTATTAGTACATGATTTCAGTCCTTGACCCAATCTAACATGTAACTTCAGGGTCAGGTAAACAAGCAGTCCTGATCCTGATGTTGGCAAGCTGCAGGAGAGGTTTGTTGGCAGAGCTTCACCCTCCTGTCAGTATAGCCTCCCTTAGACAGAAGACAGCTTCACCTCCTCCTCCTCAAGTAACACACAGTTGCAGGTGTCAGAATATCTGCATCCAGCCACCATTTTGCAAGTGAAATGATCAGAACGCGAATAAAAAACAAAAAAAAAACTTGTATTTCTACTTGTCCAAAAAAGCTGCAATTTATAATACACTTTAATGTTTACTCTATTTTGCTTAGCCACAGTAATGTCCTTCGTATGGATTGTATTGCCCCTCTCTTACTGAGCATGCCTGTCACTCATGCAGTCTCACAGAATGCTGCAGTGCAGATTAAGGGTAAAATGCATCATGTTGCAATCCTTAAAACTGCAAAAAGTTATCTTTAGCTATCTATGCATGCTCAAAAGTTTTCTGATATTAAAAATATTCCAGCATGCTGATGATGTCACAATCCAAATCAAATAATTTTCAGGTTGTTGGATAGACAGTTTACTTAACCTTTTTTTTTAATAAATGGTTTTACAAAAATTGTGCTGTTTTTTAACTGGCTTGTTTTTATTTTGAACAGTGCAATATAAAATAATCCCACCCAGATGTCTTGCCTAATGGCGAGAGGTTGTAAACGTATACTTGTTGAAGAACAGAAGTTAAGTGGAAAGCAAAAAGAAATGAAATAAAATTTAGAGATCTCTTAGGCCAGCTCATAGTACTTTTGCTGTAAATGTTGTTTGTTCTTGGAATCAAAGTTTGGGTTTTTCTTTCCATGCTAGAGAAAACAATCCCTGCCATCTTTCTTTCCTGGATGAAAGTATGGCATGTAAGAAAAGCAGGCTTAAGTAGATCGGATGTATATCGCAGAATATGTGCTGCTCTTAATTTCACGGATTGAAATAGCATTATGCTCCTTAGTTCCATCTGAATGGTTTGATAAGGCCCTGTCTTGCTAGGCCACCTGCAAGACCAGATCTAGAGTTGTGGAAGTGTGCTTTTGGAGGTATTAAAAAAGAAGGCATGGGGTGTCCGTTTATTTATAATGAAAAGAATGTGGTGCTAGCTCACGTCACCTGCTTCCTGGCAATCAAATACTGGAAATAACTTGATAGGGGGGACAAAATTGTCTGGAAGTAATACATTTTATTTAACACAAACTTTTGTACTGTTATTAGTCAGGTATGAGCTCCATCTAATTAGACATTTTTGTCTTTTATGATTTTCTGCTTCCTTCATTTTCAAGGACTTTTTAATCTTAATATGTCCTCCCATTGAATTGACAGTTAAAATTGCCAAATGGATTCACTAGCCTTAATATAACGGGGCATGCTGAGTGTATTATTTATTTAATTTCCTTTAAAGTTTTTGTGGAATGTAGTATCAATGTTCATACATTTTATCAACTAATTTTTAAAGTTTTACACCTTTTATTACTTCACTGCATTTTTATTGTACTGACTCTGGTCTTTATTCTCCTTTTTGTTTGTTTTTTTTGTTATTGTTTTCTTTTTTGCTTGGTTAAGGTAAGGTTTATAGGAACTTAGATTACTTTGGTGTGTTTTCACTTTCATCCTCAGGGGACCTTAAGCATAACAATGTCTAACTTTCCTTAATGACACAATATCACTAAAACTCTTTTTCTCTTGTTTGATTTAGAGAAAAGAACCAATTTGACTGGTCTTGAAATTACTTTGCACTTCCTCTCATGTGGTAGTTTTGGTCTCTTCATGTTCACAAACTAATTGGCTGCACAGTTGTCCAGAAATGCTCTGAGTCACTTGAATGGCTTGCTGAATCCACATGACCTGCTTCTCTTTCCCACTAACCTCTGTGAAGTACTGGTGATTGGGGATGTGGTGAGGTGTTTGGAGACAAGTCTGTATTATTTCTATTATCGCTTTGGCGTGTGAATTTCACACCATCTCCCTGACCCTGCATTTTTCCTTTTGCCTCTGCACTCTGTCTGTCCTCTACATGTTGTTAGTCCTTGATGCTTGACACAGTAACATTGAATTCATTGCTCTTGAGTCATTTGGAAAGGTCATTTTGATGCCACCATTGTTGAACAAAGTTTGCTTTTGTGCCATTACACGGCAGGTTACAAACAATTTACTGGAGTTTAATCAACCAAATTTAATTTTTACATGTAATTTTCCATTTAATTCAGTTTTTCATACTTGTCACTGCTTAGAATAGAGTATTTTCACCAGTATGACCTCTAATTACTGTATCCCTTGTTTATCATAAATATTTTTGTGCGCAAATGTTTTGATGTACAGTATGTTTTGGAAAATCATTGTTGTAACGAAAATGAAAATTTCAACTGTAGTATTTCATAACAGTTTCATAACTAAAGTGTATCAGTCATTAAAAAACCAGAAAGGTCATAGGACGCAGTTAGAAATGTTGTTTGTCAGCATTACCGCCAATGTATAAAATAGCATTTTAGGGTTTTTCTGAAGGAGAAGTAACAGTTGCACTGGATAGGATGTGGCACCCACAGCTCTTGCACAAAGGGATCTCTGCTAGTTTACTAGAAACACTAACTAGGGAAAGCTGACTGCTTTTTTCAGACATTTAAATGTTAACTGTTGCGACAATCACATTACTGGGCATTTTTCTCCTGAATTTTCACTGTGAGAAACAGTTTTTAGAGGGAGTGTTACAGAGGAAGCTTGGCTGCTGTATGTCTTCTGTTGTGTTTTGTCTTGTGAACATCCTTGTTCATCATTTAGCAGTACGCTATAGCACTCAGCCCTTTCCCCATCCGTGGGTATATGCACAGCATCACCCTGCACCCTTCCCCTCTTCTCCAGGGTACAGGGCAGGTGTATGAGTCTGGGCACAGGGTGGGAGGTATGGTCCATTGTGCACCATGCTCTGTTAACTGTAAGTGGTTGAAAGAGGGGAGAAGAATATGAGTTGCTCCCCTCTCTCAGCACCCTCTTTGCTATTCAGTATTTCTCCTTAACCAACTGGTGTTTCTTTTTTGCAGTGTTTTGATCCTGGCCGTGTTGTGATGATGGTAAACTTAGTGGTAAATTTTATTTCCCAGACTGATTTTCTTTTTTTGTCATCAGTGCACCAATACAGTAGGCTTCAATTCTTTCTCTGTTGTAGCTTTTTGTTCTGCTGTCCGCTTGTGTTTTTTTCCCTTTAATTTTCTTGTTTTTCCATTAATTTTATTTCAAATGCACATTTTGTCTGAGCCTTTTTCCATCGGAATGGGTAATGCAAGAAGGGGTATCGCTGTCTGTTTAAAACAAAATAGGGGGGGAAAAAAGAAAATTGCCTTTTTTTCCTTTAAAAAAATTTATGCAAATTCAGCTCTTGTGTTGGGCCTGATTTTTGTGGTTCCTCTCCGGAAGGGGACTCTGGCATGCACATGTGGAAACAAGACAGTTGGGTATATAGAGTGGCGCAGGGGGGCCCTTAGTGAACATTTCCAGGACTGCTGGCCCTGACCCATGTAGCACTGTCAGTGAGACAGATTTGCCATCGTGACACAGTCAGTACTTCAGACATGAGACCACATCACTGCTCCAAACTCTGTATTGTATCCTGCCATTCTGATTCTCCTCAGCTCACTAATGACTTTGCAGCCGAAGAATAAGCATATATAGGAAAATATGTCTACTGCTTAAATGGTTTTACAACTGAGCAGCAAGCCCTGTGGTGTCCAGATGTATTTGCCGTTTTTCTCATTTCAGTACATTTTCTATGTATTCCTGCAAAACCCTTGCTACAGGTTAGGAAATGACAAATGAAATTAAGAAAAATTACCCTGATGGTAATATTTCAAAAACATCTCATGTTTAATCTAGTGTTTAATTTGTAAATTGTAAGATTTGCACGTTTTTGATATAACAGATGAATTTTGCAGCCATGATAAGCATCCCTTTTTCTTAAGGGTTAGCTCACAGACATTGCTGTATGGGGTCAGAGTCCAGTCACTATTTTCTGCAATACAAGACATTATTACTTCAGTATTATACCATTGGGCTATGGCTGCTTACTTCCGAAAACAGAAGTGTAAGCATTAAAATTGATAATTAAATATTTATAATCAGTCAGAATCTTTGAATGAAAGTTTTAATTGTTAATGTGTATGCTTGCTTTGTCTTTTTCTAAGCTCATTTGCTGCCACATGTACTTTGTGTAATGTGGTACTATCTGTAATCAGACATTATTAATATCGCCACATCTTCTTTGTGACATTTACCAAAGTTTCAGAACCTATAAATTTAAAGGGAAAAAGGCCATTATATAGTAATAATTTCCTAACTAAATCGTTGTCTGGAACTTTTGCTTTGCCCAAGGGTATAATGTCGAATCTTAAATGTCTGTATCCATAAAAATGATCAAACCACATAATGATTGGAGCCATTTTTCATTATTTATTATCAGGTAGCTACAGCAGCAGCAATGTACAAGTTGTGTTTTTTGTGCCTTTTGTTTAAGGACCCCTCCATCTGCCCCCCCACCCCTCTCCCCCCCCTTCACAGGTAAGTGTCCCACCACCTGAGGCGATCGCTAGCCCGTGATCTCCCCCTGCTGCCATAGTTTGGTGCTTGTCTCCTCAACCCCCTTCCTCTTGCTTTGTTTTGGCTGTTTATGAGTGGATTAAACAACATACCGATCTCCGACATGGTTTGATTTTTATTTTTGATTTCTTTTTTTTCCCCCCCTTTGTATCTCAAGTTAATGTTCTTACCTAGCTCTTTTCACAGCTTGCATACAATCAACAAAATCAGAACTTTGATCTTGCATGAGAGGTGATCTTCAATGTTGGTAGGAGGTGGCAATTAGGTACATATGCAGGACAGTTAATTTGTGTATTATAGATAACTTTGCAACACTTCTGCATGTAATTGTTTTTCTGGCTGTTGCTGCTATGCAGTGAAGACCTTCAATACTGCGTGTATATTTAAAAAGAAAAAAAGCTATGATACTGACCTACGTGATACTGCTATGCTGTATCAATTGTGCTGAGGTGGCTAGTGGCCGCCCTCACGATGCTCCACACTGTTGACGGTGGCTTCTGCAGCCTGCACTCCACATTCACCGCATCACTGTGGACATCCCCAGTTCCCTCCAGAGTTCAGCAGTCAGTGTCTGAAGCCGGCTGTCCTTAAAGTCTGTCGTTGTGGTAATGGAGTTCAGTGCAGACTGCTGCATTTGTATGATGGGGCTGGGGGAGCACAATGAGAGTGAGGGTGAGCTTTGAGAAGCCTCTTAGATTACAGTGGGACACTGACAAAGCCTCTGCCATCTCCTGCCTTGTCATTATGCAGGTAATGGCATTGCACTGACCCTGTATCTCCTAAGGGTTGCAAGGCCTAATGCTTGTAGTGCTGCATGGCTCCCTTTCCTAAATGGAAAAAACAATAGAGATCCTAACTACAGATGCTGATTTGAAATTACAACTTGGTGAATATACTTGTAGCACCTGCAAGCTGTGAGAATGGCTGGTTATTTGTTCACTGTAGCTTTTCTGGTCTCTGCACTTCAAGGCAAGATTTCTAACCCAACACACTGCGAAGCAGGGCCGACCCTTGATGTGTTCCCCACCTCCTGTGCCCCTTTGTTCCATTCACCTGCCACCATTCTCACCCGTTTCTCTCTGTTGTCCCCTTCCTGCTCGTAGGTCGGACAGACCCTGTACCCATCATTCTCAAGTACGATGTCATGGGAATGGGCCGAATGGAGATGGAGGTAAGGTGAACTGTGGTGTGGAATTGGAATACCTAGTGGAGAGCATCTGTGGTAATGGCAGTGTTTGGGCTTTATTGGCCCTTCTACCAATGAATTAAGTGCTTTTGTGAGAACACGAAAGGGCTGGCAGGGTACTGAATTATAGCACAGCTTCTATGTACAGGCTTGTATTTTATGTTTCAAATATAACTGGGTATTCTGGACTCAACTGCGTTTTCTCTGTAGCTGGATTATGCAGAAGATGCTACAGAGAAGCGGCGAGTGCTGGAGGTTGAAAAGGAGGACACTGAGGAACTGCGGCAGAAGTACAAGGTTCATGCCCTTCAAGCCCCCCCGGCTTCCTTTTTTGTTGATTTCTTTATTATCAAATGTCAGCAAATGCACCCCCATGCAGTTTCATATTTTTTCATTTTCATACAGTTGGATATTTTACAGAATTTTTTCAAGTTATGTGTTTAAGGCCATAACTCAGATACCTAAACTTTCATGTGACAAATTACTTAACCTTTGTTCTCCCTGCTTGATTTATACGTTTTAGATTCAGGGATCTGATGTTAAATTACAGAGCACAAGACAATATAAGCATGCAGCCTTATGTAACATTGACTTTAGTGTCATCTGAAGAGAAACATGGGGAAAAAAAACCATCTCTGCCCACAGTCCTCCAGTGAATTTTTAGCAAAGCTATTGAGAGTATTCAACAAACACACAGCTGCTTGAGACCTGCATATTAATAATGAAGCTACACTGGTGCGTTATTGAACTGGTTAAAGGCCTTGGATATAAATCTTATCTGTTTCTCAGTAATAACAGCGCCACACTTATTACTGGTGCTCATTGATGACTATTAGGTATTGTTCTTGTGTACAGTACTCTGACATCTTCTTTAGTGTGTGCGCTTCTATTCTCTGCTTCCCTTTCAGCATTGTTCTTTCTTGGGAGAGCTTGTTCTGCTTTTCGTTGTGACTCAGTAGTTGTGGATTTCCATGGAAGATTTATGGTTGTATTGAACAGATTGAGTTTACTTAATACAATGTAAAATTTGTTTGGTATTACTAATGACTTTGCAGTAATGTGTATTCAAGGTGCGGCAGACTATTATCTTTTTTTATTTTGCTGACTTCTTTTCCAAAGTGACTTGCAGTACTCAGTAGCTCACTATTACTGTTGTACTTGTGTCCAGATGATGTTTCACAGTTATGTATTGATAATTATGTGCACTTCTGTATTTAGGCTTGTGTAATTATTTTTGTTTTCTGCATAACATGAAGGACGAAACAACTGAGATGAGACAAGTCCCACCTCTATCAAGCCAAAATATAATGAAACCTTAATGGTGCTGGTATCCAGCTAGGAACTGTAATCCTGTATTTGCTCATGTGCTGTTTTTATGCTTAAAGTGAGCTACTTTTTTGTGACTTTGCTTATAGCTTCCAGGTGCTATAAGTATATTCACCAAGTTGTAATTTAGAATCTTTAGTTTGGATCTCCAAAAAACTGCAAAATTTTTTGTGGATTCTGTCTCTGTGTTTTCCCCATTGTTGCTCAACACAAGCAGTACATAAACTGTCTTGTGTATGTCAAGTGCACTAATAATTTAGGCTGATCAAACACAGCTGCTCTCAGACATTGGTTTCAAAGCTTATGGGCAGTTTCTGTCAAAAATGAGGAAGGTTTAACAGTTTCTGTTGTTTTTAATAGCACCTCTGTAAGGATTTCCACGTGTGTATATGTGTATCACGGGGCAGGAGCAAATTCTTAGCATCACATGTGTGGCCCTACTCAATCAGATTTGGGTAGCAGTAACATAGCTCTGTGTGTTTCCCGTTTTGCCTTGTGGGCTCACACTGTTCCTCTACTCTCTGTTAAAGGATTATGCTGAAAAAGAGAAGGCCATTGCTAAGGCACTGGAGGACTTGAGGGCCAACTTCTACTGTGAGCTATGTGATAAGCAGTACCAGAAGCACCAGGAGTTTGACAACCATATCAACTCCTACGATCACGCACACAAGCAGGTAATACTGGCACTCTGGGCACATTCCTTCCATGTAAAATGCCTTGTGGCTGTAGCCTCCCTTCATAGACACCTGTTTTTCTTACATTGTTAGTGCACTCTCATGTGGAAAAACCATGTTGTTAATTGTTCTTTTTGTAAAACTGCCTTTGAAAACCCCAACAGTGACTTCATACTAGTGGTAGTTTTAACAGGAAGATTCTTATGAATCACGTTCTCAGTTTGATTACACTTTTTCTCTCAGGAGAAGGAACAACGCTTTCGTCGTTAAACACCATATACAGTAGTCAGCCTATCCAGCATGTGCACAGATATGCATTTTGGAGAACTCCCCAGTTCGTTTCCATATTGATTTTCCTATGCAGTTGTGGTTCACACACGTAAATTCTTGAACTGCAGCACATGCTGCTTGCAGGTGTTGAAAAACAAAACAGCATCTGTGGCCATGTTGTTGGTCACAGGTGTTGCAGAGTCTTTAGCTGAGGGACATAACATGCTGAATCATATGAACTTTCTGGGACAGTTTCAGGCTCACTGCTGAAATAAATGGCACCAATTATTTAATACTGCGATTTTCTAAGTTTCTGATTGCTACTTGCTCATGGCTACTTTGAAATAAACTTATTTATTCACTCATTAAGCTAATTATTTAAACAATCCTAAATGTTTGGATGACTAAATGGTCATAACATGAAGTAGAACACTTGCAGGCTTTGTCTAAAGTCCTTAACCTAAAATAGGACGAGGTTGGAGGTGAATATGGCGACAGGGACTTTATACTCTGCCGGCGATGACTAATGAGGATGGCGGTCTGCAGGACGAATGCCTTGTGTTTGTCACAGTTTGCGGGTTCCTCTTTACCAAACTTAGTCTCTTTGTGAGCCCCTTTAATGTGTCACCCATTCTACCCCCTGGAGAGCAAGCAGAAGTGTGTTTGTGGCCTGCGATTTAGCGTAGTTCCTTGCACACTTGTGATGACATATTGCCATTTAACCTGTGACTGTGATAGAAGTTTGTTCCTCTCACATCAGTGAAGAGACAGTGTAGTTTATCCTGTTACCACAACTGCTCCCTCCTCACAAACCCCACCCCCACCCCATCCATTGCACTTATTCATGTATAAAGAGGGCTTGCCATGTAATGGCCGATTTTCTTCAGTTTTATTTTCACAAGAAGTATATACATTTTGGGAATTTTAAAATCTTCCTTTCTGTTTTATTCTTTTTTTCGTTTTTTGTTCTACGATCTGTAACATTTTTCAGCCGATGTATTGCCAGCAAACCCCTCTATAAAAGTGGGCATCCAGACCTACGGCGTGAGTCTCTCTCTACTCGCTTGTGTCCACTGTTATACTGACTGCTGCCTCTCTCTGAGATGTCGTGAGCGAGTGTCCTTTGTCTTTGTTGCCTCCCTCCCCATCTACTTCACTAGCTCTCGGATGTCCACTTGCACTTGACAGGCAATGTCCGGTCTGCACAGGGTGAGATACCACTTGTTGCTGTGAACGTCATAAACATTCAGTAAAGATATACGAGTAGTAACACTGACCGTGTTAAGTCAGTTTCCAAACCTTTTGATTTTATTAGTCACCAAGAAATTTTAAATGGAGAAACACTCTGTCCAGACCTTGTACCATGACTCTTGCCCTTTGGCAGCCATGACATTGCCTTGCTGTCTTCTTCGGTATCTTCTTCTGGTATTTTTTCGTTCTGGTTGGTAATGGCTAATTGTGTAGCTGTGCTGTCCCCCATACTAAACATTCGTCGATCCCCGTCCTCCTCTCGCCCGCCCACTCACTTCCTCATTCCAGACCTTGTCCTGTGCACCTTGTACCAGAGTGCCGTAGATCTGAGCTGTGGTTTGCTAATTTTCTGCTTTTTCATGGCTGTTATATCCATCCAACAAGACATGTCCTTACTCGCACACATACACACCCTTAAGTGTACAAACAAAGTGTGCGTCCTCTCGGAAGTGGGAAGAGGCACAGGTAAGGTGTTATCAGCGCCCCTCTGATGGAGGGATAATAACAGCGACGTTGCTTTGAAATCTGACAAAGCCGAGGTGGGAGGGTGATGGGCGCACGATTTTATGGCTCTGGTGATTGCTCAATTAGAACTGGTTTTCTCCTCAAAGGGAGTGAAGGCTTCCTGTTGAGGTACTCTATTAGGGAAGGAATCTCCTAATCTGAGTTGAGTTTAACAATGACAATAAGAGTTTAAATTGGTCTGTGTTGGTGCCTCAATGGTTTGGAGAAAATCTGGGTAATATTGAGCTAAACGGATTATGTTGGGCAGTTTTACAGTACACAGATATCTTGCCTTGTACTGAAAAATACCGCCTAATAGGTATAATGTGTTCTGCAGTCATTCTTATTGACCTTTTTTTCTCACTCCTTTTCCTCCATTTCCCTTCCCTTTTCTGTCTTTCCTGTAATGCAGAGGTTGAAGGAGCTGAAACAAAGGGAATTTGCTCGCAACGTATCCTCACGCTCACGCAAGGATGAGAGGAAACAGGAGAAGATGCTGCGGCGTTTGCACGAGCTTGCAGAGCAGAGGAAACAGCAGGACTGGTGAGTGAATACTGAACCCTGGAGGCAACAGTGAGTACTGCAACACCCAAATCAAGCTGAGGTAGAGGTTAACTTTATGGCAATGCAGAACACTGTTAATGTCCCTTAAAATGTCTTTAGACAGAATAGCAGCATTTTACCCTGCAATAGTCCTGCAGCTGCATGCAAGCCATGATCAAGCTGAATTAAAGCTAAAAGCTCTGCATACTGAAGCACGACTGCGCTGTCAGAACTGACTTTTATGAAAAAGCAACTTGAGATTTCAAGCTAATGAGTTGCAGAGTTCAAAGATTTTCATGTGAAATGTGCTGTCTTATTCAAATTTTTAAACTACAAATATCATTGTCTTCTAGCGCTCCTGGTAGTGGCCCCATGTTTAAGCCTACTACTGTGGTTGTGGATGGGGAGAGCAATGAAGAGGGCCTTGTAGAGACTCTTTCTGTGGCAGATAACTCAGCAGAGGGATCTTCATGTCAGGACAAGACACTCACAAACTCTCCTAGTGTTCCATCACCCAAGCTGACATCCGCAGTCAGCTTCACTGTAAATCGGAACAGCTCCTCTCCTTCCTCTACTGCTTCCCTGATGCCCAAGGTCAGTGTGTCTTTCTCCTTTGCCAAGAAGACTCCAGTCAAGTTGGAGACGGCAGCTGCAGTGTTTGCTGACCAGGGTGAGGAAGCTCTGACAGAAGAGGGCCAGGAAGAGGACGAAATGTCGGGGAACTCCAGGGTAGCCAGCTCAGAGAGCCCTAATGAGGAGGAGCAGCAGCCAGATGAGGGGAGTTCCTTAGCTTCCACCCTCTCAAAACTCAAGATGATGATGAAGAGGGATGAAGGATCCCCAGGGCAAGAGCCTCAGTATTACCATTATGTGCCCCCAGCCCACTGTCGGGTCAAACCCAATTTCCAGTTCTTGATTTTCATGAAGGCCTCGGACCAGACCAGCGGTCGGGAAGAGGAAGAAGAGGATTCGGCAACAACAACTTCGGTGAACCCGCCACAGGAGCAGACCAATGCTGTGGAGGCAAAGACCGAAAAGGAGCAGGATGTTGTTGAGAAACAGCAAGATACAGAGTCTGCTTCTGGACCTTCCATCTTGAAAACCGAGGAGGAAAGTGGAGAGTGTCCAGGTGCTAGTAACCCTTCCACAAAAGACTTCACTGGTAGTAACCAAGGCATAAATGAGCTACTTTCAGGTCCACGCATCCCCACTGGGCCTTTCTTCCCTGTCCTCAGTAAAGATGAAAGCACCACCCTGCAGTGGCCATCAGAACTGCTTGAGTTTACACAAACCCAGCCTTCTCTGTCCTACAGTTGCAACCCCCTGTACTTTGATTTCAAGCTGTCACGAAATAAGTCTCGTGCTGGGAAACAACTATGCAACACAGGCTGTACCACCAAGCCCACCAAAACAGATAAGGAGGATGCAGACAGGTCAAAGCAGGAGCTTGTTCAGATGGTCACTGAGGCGGCACCTGCAAGATCCAGTGTGGAGAAGAGACACACCCAGCCTATGAAGGAAGAGGAGATGGATGGAGAAGGAGACAAGCAGAAGGTGGAGAACAGCAGCAGTAAAAGAAAGAAGAAAAAGAAGAAGAAGAAGAAGCACAAGAAGTCCAACAAGCACTCAAAGCGAAAAGATCGGGAGAAGGAAACCGTAGAGGGACATGAGGAAGTGGAGGCCACTAGTGAGAAGATGAAGAAAAAGAAGAAGCATAAACAAAAGAAAAGCAAAAGTAAGGTGCCTGAGGAAGATAAAGGCAAAAACAAGGAGGAGGGGGAAACAGTGACTCGGACATCTGGAGCTCAGGGGGCAGAAACTGGGAAAAGGAAGCGGTCCCTGAAGGAGGAGTCTGGGAAGCCAGCGGGTGAGAAGGAAGCAGGAAAAGGCTCAGAGAAACCCAGCAGTTCAGAAGAACACAACGGCACCAAGCGGCACAAGCCTGACCCGGCTGCCGCGGATGCGGTAAGTGCTACAGCCTCTACCTGCTCTTCAACACAGAAGCGTTCCAGCAACACTGGAGGGTGGGGCAGCAAGCATGGCAGCAGTGAGAGCGAGGACGGTGGCTCATCATCGCAGTACTCTCACCGGCACAATTCTACGCCGCGGCAGCGCCAGTACAGCGAGGATTCCGAGCGCTCCCGTAGCCGCTCTTCCCGACGACGCGGGCGCCATCGGCGCCGAGGTCACTCCTCCCGCAGCCGATCGTACTCCAGCAGCTCAGAGCGCTCCTCAGGTGGCAGCAGCCGTTACAGTCATCGTAGCCGCAGCTACTCTGACAGTTACAGTGACTACAGTGACGGGGGTCGCCGCCCCTCTGAGCACTCGTCTGACTCGGAGTACGAGCGGCACAGGTCCCACCGACGCCACTATTCCTCGTCGTCCTCAGAAGTGGAGTCCAGCCGCTCGCGCAGTCGCAGCAGCCGGCCTAGGCGCTGGCGACACCACCGCAGCAGCTCACACAGTTACAGCGATAGCAGTAGTCCACGGTCCTGGCGGCGCAGCAGTTACAGCCGCAGTCGCAGCTCTGCCAGTCGCTCCTCCAGGTCCACAAAGGGCTCCCCCTCCCACAGACGCCGACACCGTCGTGAAGACTCAGCCAACCGGCGTGACTTTAACCGCTCCCGCATCTACCGCTCTCAATCTCCCCGTGCGTCCTCCCGCGGTCTTCCGCGCAAAGACTCATCACGCAACATTTCGTCCTCTGCGTTGCCTCGGTCCAGCGGTGCAGGCCACTCCGGTGCAGAGAGGGGGGTTTCTAAGGAGCGCAACTCTCTGACTGCGAGGCAGCTCTTGGAGAAGATTCAGTCTCGCAAGGCATCAGAAGAGACCACTGCTGCAACCAAGTCAAGTGTGAAGCTCAAGGACCCTCCACAGGGCTATTTCGGGCCCAAACTGCCTCCTACCCTGGGAAATAAGGGCATACTGCCCTTGTTTGGGAAGCTGCCAATGGGTAAGAAGTTAGCTCTGCCTCAGCGACGGCTGGAAGAAGCTGAAAAGGCATCCACCAGTGAAAATGTGGAGACTGGGGGTGAGGTGATTCTAGTGGAGCCTATTCGGGAGTTCCCCCCACCACCACCACCACCCCCTCCTGCCCAGCAAGCAGAGGAGAACACAAAGGCAGCAGTGGTCCAGGAGAATGCGCTTCCTGCTCCAGAGGCACAGGCGATTCAAGAAACCGGACCGTACGAACAGGAGCCTGCCATGCTTGTCCAGTCGTACTCGGCTGAACCCGGGCCAGAAACTGCAAACTCTGGTCTGGAACCCCTCCTGCAGGATGTGCAGCAGCACATCCCACAGCAGCACGTCCCCCAGCAGCAACAGCCCTTGCACCCTTACCAAGGGTACCCTACTCTTGGCCTGGAGGAGGAAGACCTGGGCATGGAGACAGAGGAAGACTCGTCACTGGCCCCCCTGGAGAGCCAACCCATTACCTTCACCCCCGAGGAGATGGAGAAGTACAGCAAGCTGCAGCAGGCTGCCCAGCAGCACATCCAGCAGCAGCTCTTAGCAAAGCAGGTCAAGACATTCCCCTCAGCAGGCACAGCAGCCACACATGCTGTCAGCCTGACTCCAGCGCCCCCTCCACCTGCCCTGCAACAAATTCACATCCAGCAGCCGGCGGCTTCTCCCTCTGCCACAACAATTACCACAGTACAGCATGCCATCCTGCAGCACCACGCTGCTGCTACTGCTGCCGCCATTGGGATCCACCCCCATGCCCAGCATCCACATCCACACCAACTGGCCCAAGTGCATCACATCCCTCAGCACCACCTGACCCCTATCTCCCTCGCCCCGCTCGGCCCCACGCTGGGCCACTCCTTGGGCCACTCCTTAGGCCATTCCTTGGGCCACTCACTCTTCCCTGCACACCCAACGGCCTTCCTGTCTGGCCAGCCCATCCACATAATCCCTGCCTCTGCTCTCCATCCTACCCCATTAGCACTGCACCATGTCCCACACACGGCTCTGTACCCCACGCTCTTTGCTCCCCGCCCTAGTGCTGCAGCTGCTGCGGCTGCCTTGCACTTACACCCACTTCTGCATCCAATATTCTCTGGGCAGGACCTTCAGCACCCTCCCAGTCATGGTTCCTGAGGCCATCTGATGTTTTGGGATGTAATGGAGATTTATTTCTTTTAGAACATCTCCAGTTCCAGATTTTTAGCAGGGCCTGGAATCTGGAAGCTCTCCAAAGCAACAGAGGCAGTGAGACTTTGGTTGTTGTGATTTTTTTTTTTTTTTTTTTTTTTTTTTTTTTTGGGGTGCAATTACTATGAGTAAAATTTTAGGGTGCAGTTTTCAGCATATTCCATATGAAACCAGGAAAACCACTGGACTGTTTTACTGTTGTAGTTGAAATTATAGTATAATGCATTCTTGAATATGTTTCCTACAGCCAAAGAGATGCAGTGGCTGAAGCCATAAGCAGGATCTGTGATCCATCATAGCAAGAGGGTATCTCTCCAAGAGGACTAGCAATGAAACGACTACAAAAAATTACTAGCAAACAAACCTAGAGGGTTGTGTTACGGAAACTTTTTTTTTTTTTCCTCGAAATCTTGTGTGTACCGTAAATACTTTTCTCTAGCTAATTTGGCTGTTATCTGCGTACTTCAGTACAAAATGTCTTGATACCTTATTATACAACCTGGTCAGTTTCATTTAATGTGTTTTGTAGTTTATTGTTGTGGAAAAAGACATTGTAGGACATAATACAAAATTTGTGATTAATATTATGGTTTCAAATCTTTGAACTTACTGTTAAAAAATGAACAGAAATGTGGAAATTTAGATTTTGTTTTGCATAAGTACATTAAAATAATCTGCAAAAAAAATATTTACAATTCATGAAGTATTAAAATTATTGTAATTCAGTTTAAAGAATAGACTAACAAGGGCTCTCTCTGATTCCCAAAGCACACTGTCATTGTGTCCTCTCGACTCAGTGGGGTAAGCAAACTGCCCCACCATAACAGTTTCTACATACAGATGCCTGTGCAGTGTGCCTACATTCAGATGCATAACCAGTATGGTTGAAGGTCATGCTCATTGTGGAACATGGAAATTGCACTGAAAGTATCCATTAAGATGCTGCTGTTGTAGCATGTAACAACTGATTGTAGTACACTGCAATAATTTTTTTTTTTAATATATGTAATCATCGTGATAGATGTTTTGAGTTGAGTAGGTACTTTTTTGTTTTTCTACATGTAAATATGGTTACGTTCATGTAAATTAACTTCTGCAGGTTGTAGTTCCCGTTAATAAATTGAAAATATGAAAACTGTGATCCAAGATTACAACAAGTGAACTAATAAGCATGTGTGTATCGAAACCAATATTTTTATGTATTAAGAGCAAGGTTGTCAGCTTTCTGCATTTGACATGAATTCTTTTTTTTTGGGGGGATCAATAATGGATTTCCAGGTCCACCTCTGCTATCCCCGGCAGCTAGTTGACAGCTGAGCACTGTGCCTTCTATTATGCACCTGTTTTTAAAACTACAAGAAGAGACCAGCACCTCCGATATGACAGCTGCAGGCAAAGATGGACTGAGACAGGACCAGGCCTTTTGTGGGATAGAGCGAAGTTTAAATGGACAGATGGTGGACAGTTAAATGTCAGCTGAGTGTAGAAGGCCTTGAAGCTGTTCATGTGAACTTTAGGAGAGTTCTGCCATTTTACACCTTTAATTACACTATATCAAGGTTTGCGGACAACTTGGAGCAGAATCGTATTTGGTTCTTTGTGTGATTTGCTTTTGGCACCTGCTGTATGTATGGCATTATTTATAACCTCTTGTCACAAGCCCTTGAACTCTAGGCTTATTCTTGTAAATAACTGTACAGTGGGAAAGAATTCAGTAACAATAGGTCATTTAAATGAGTTTTACTCAAGTATTCAAGTTTGTCGCAGGCCAGCTCATAAAACTGCTGTAAAATGCTTCTTTATAATAAAAAGATATATGGAGTCTTGGAATTTTTTTGTGCCATTTTCGTTTTTTAATCGTGTGTCGTGATTTATCCATAGCTTGCTGAATAATATCCGTATTAGGAAACGATGGCAGAACTACTGAGACTACTTGCATGAAGTGAAATTTCACTCTCCTGTTAGTCATAAGACGATGGGGCGGCACGGTGGCACAGCGAGTAGCTCTGCTGTCTCACAGCACCTGGGTGGTACGAGAACGTGGGTTTGATCCCTGCTCAGTCTGTGTGGAGTTTGCATGTTCTCTCCGTGTCGACATGGGTTTCCTCCGGGTGCTCTGGTTCCCTTCCACACTCCAAAGACATGCTGTTCAGGTTCACCCATAGTGTGTGTGTGTGTCTCACAGAGAGAGGTGTGTTCCACTGATGTATGGATGAGTGACCCAGTGTAAGTCACCTCAGTCAATAAGGTGTGTGGGCTCATGACACTACATAGAGTTCATTGGAAGTCACTTTGGAGAAAAGCATCTAAGTGAAAAAATGTAAATGTAAGACAAGAAGTTCCTATGTAGGCTGCTCATGTTGCCACAAGGACAAGTACTGAAATGTCTTGATAGAAAAGCGTGTTAAGTGAAAAGATAGTGTTTTGAGTCCCAAAGATCCTCCGTGATTATGGTGCAGGGTTACCAGTTCATAAGTTCTTTGCATACTTGCAGACTGAATTTAGGGCTTGCAGCAAGTGGAGTGAGTAATGTGTTGCTCATCCTGCAGCACAATGAGGTAGGGCTATCCCACATTACACTAAACAGTACCATGTGACTTCAGTTTCCTTTAATGTCAATATGAATCACAGGTAATTTCATGTTAATTATATCATCATATACAAAATAAGTGTTACACATTAATGCTTAATGAAAATTCTCTTTCTTCAAATAGAATTTGCCCAAAATAGGACCGGTATACACAGAGGAGCACCTAGGTGAGGGCAAAGTAGGGTCTTGTTTCAATGTGACACATTCCCGATTCTCAGTTTATGCTTGTAAAGCAACAATTGTTTTATCCCCTAATTTAATGATTAAAAGGTCATTTGCTTGCATTCACAGCCAATGTCACTGATGCAAGGCTACAAAGTGTGGAAAAAAATAAAAATGGCATGGGTATACAAACCTGAATTTAAATGAAGGCTAATGAAACATCAATTTATTAATACTGATAGAGGACAATTTTAAAGAACTGGGTCAAAAATTTCTTTCCATATAACTCAATGGTGTTCTTCAAAATGAAGCAGTTTGCTTCAGTATCACATACTTAGAAAAGTAAGTCCAGGTGTGAGACATTGGTACAGTACCTGTCCCACCAGCATATACACCATTTATTATGAAATGTTTAGAGAAAATGTAATCAAATTCTTGCGAAAGACATTTCAATGATGCATTGTTATAAGATTTCTCATTTCCTGACAGCTAAGATATACACACAGACGAGAGGATGGGGAGGTATAATGCCGCCCCCCCCAATCCATCTGCATCCATCACTGGGGCTAAACTCCATGGGTAACTGACCACATTGCAAACTCCAGGGCAAAATTCCACCTTTTTACCCTTTGGCTTCTTGGTTTTTCATTATACTACTTTTGAACACATCACATTGTATTCACTAAATTTCCAGCTGGGCAAACTACAGTGGTTTTAAATGGTGTTAATATAATTATATTGAATTGCTACCAAAAAAAAAAACTTTAAGCTTTAACTTTAGGTTGCTATTGTGAGAATACCTGTTTAGTACTAATGCAACAGAAAAAAATAAACACTAAAACCTGTTTCCCATGGCTTATAACAGCCTACAGAGGCAAATTGATTCAGTTGAGTTCCCATCTGCTCAGAGTTTCTAAAGACTAAACATGCAAACACCATTCAGGCTGAAGACTAAAAGACAAACAGGATTCAGTCTCAATGGAACAAAAGATATATATTTTTAATCTTAAAGTAACAAACTACCTACTTAGGCAGTGATGGATTCACATTTCAATTGATGCTATAGCACCTTAGTTTTCTTTGAGTTTAGTTGAATAAAGTTTCCTTCCCGCCCGCCCGCCAAATAAGAGGAATCAGGTCTTTGTGTGGGAGCACATAGATTAACTTAGAACAGAGTTGAAGAATCACAAAGACATGGGACCAGGTATTATGGAGGACTGCACTGAGCACCACCAGTCTAAAGGACACCTGCAAGTGGAGAGCAAACGTTAACGCCCAAAATAAATGTGGAACCGGAAAAAAAAAAAAAAAAAAAAAAAAAAAAAAAAAACTTGTGTAAGTTCACATTTGTTTAAAATGAGCCACAAGCACGGGTCCATCTGCACGTAAATGATTCGTCTCTGAACAGAAAAGCTTCGGCTACTATATCCACAGTCCAGGGTGATTTACAGGATGTCTGATGAGTTCTGGAAATCCCAGATTAGCTGGTGGTTCCACTCTAACTCGTCTTTCGCTTGCCCTTCGTGATGTTGGGTCGGTACCCGAAACACCACAAACTGCAGGCAAGAGCACGCAGAAAACGGGTCAGTACCTTCACGTTCACCTCACTACCGCTCCACTGTCAGAGATAAATCGTAGAAGACACTGAAGGAGGGAGACACAGAGAAAGAGAGAGTGTGCAACGAGTTGTGGTGTCAGATCCTCAACTGAGATATTTGACCGCCAGGAACATGACTACACAAGTTACAAGCATGCCACCGATCATAATGAATTTGTCTTGGAACGCCCTCTTCTCAATGAGGCGCATAACTGTGTTGGACAGCCCGAGCATGTTAGCCACATCTAGCATCTTCTTGTGAGTGCCCTGCGGAGAGACGAAGAGCAACGAAAAGCTTCTTTAAGACACGTTACATCCTTCAAGAGGGAAACACGGTCACTTAAGTGTTTTTCTAGCAGCAAGATCTGTCGTTAGAAAGCTTATTTGCATTCCCACATTTTGTGCGTACGTGAAAGGCAAAACAAAGGAAGCAAGGACGTTCGTTTTTTCCTTCCTGTGGACGGCAGATTCTCACGGGCAAAAAGAACTTGACATCTCAGCCCAAGTTACACCCAGATAAAAGGAGCTCAGGGAGGGGCAGGAAGACTGGTCTCCTTGGAAACATTAACTCAGCCTAGCAGACTCCCTTCACCAAGCTGCGCAAGACGTTATCCCAACCTTCAGTGTGCCCCGCTGGTCTCTCAGGCCATCAAGGATGCTGCTGCCGCTACCCAGCAATTCGTCCATGCCTCTGTGCGCGTTGTGCAGACTGGAGTTGAACTGAAGCGTCTCGTCGATGGGAATGGATGTGTCTGCATCCTACATGCACAACAGAACAGACAGCGATCCAGTAGTTAGATCCACACAAACATTAACGCACTTTGTGTTCCCCGTAACACAACGGTAGCGTACAGGAGCGGAAGACTAACATTGGTGGTGAAGGTGCGAGCCATCAGCTCTTCCCGCTCTCGCTCCTGGGCCTCCCGGGCGTACCGTCTGTGCTGGAAGTTACGAAGGCCAGTTTGAAGATGCTGGACGTCATATTTCAACTGGTCGACGCGCCTATGGAAGTTCATACTTGGCGTTACTACGGTGTGTGCAAACTGGACCCTTTACAACACCAATAAAGCAAAGATCATAATGAATGGGTGACAGTATGACAGCAACAAATACGGTCTGTATTTTGCCTTCCTTCCTTTTCTCCATCCTCCTGAGATGGCCATGTTTACCAGACTTGCACCGACGTATCAGAACACGCTTTAGGAAACATCCACAATGATCTAGACTGGACTACACAGTAAATAAATTGACAGCGAGATGTTTGCAAAGCCTGGAAAACAGGATGCTCAGTCCTAAAAGAATGCTGGAAAGCGATGGCAGGGGCTCTGCAGGAATGTTTTCACAGAGCCGAATTGCTGCGGGCCCATTCCCACCTGAGCCATCTTTGCTATGCAGACACGTGCATGGGCAGCAGCCGGAGAGAACTCCTGACTGGCTACTCACTTTCAACAGCTGCAGACAAACCGCAAGAAAGAAGCCAGGACTCACTGACACACCACAGTAAAATAGCTCTGGTCCTGACAAGTCTTGCTGCTTTATGCCATCTTAGGAGACCATCTCACAACACCAACCATAAAAGTAAGTTACATTTGGTGCATGATGTCAAACGGGCAGTTTAAAGGCAGAAAGTTCTTTTAATTTCTTAGTTAAATTTGAATTACATGTAATTATCATTATAACGTTTAATACTGCAACCCTGATGATCTTTTACTATAAATAAAACACAAATTTTCATAACCACCATCAGCATAACAAACCTTAATAAAGTACAACTGCAGTACAAATATAATTGCTCCCCAGCGCTTAATTTAAGAAGCAGCAATATTCATTGCAATATGCACAGAAAATATAAAGGAACATTTTGTAGCAGAAATGTAAGAGCCAAAAGATTTACATTCCAGACTGCACTGCTTGACGGGTATGAAGTGAAGAGAGAAGGGTGGGGGGACTTGCTCTTACAGTTTGGCATTTTGACGTCGGTTTGGTGGTTCCTTGCTGGCCAACATTTCTAGTCTCTCCAGGTGGCTGAAGATCGAGTCAATTCTGGCCTGCAGCTCATTTTCCAACACTTGATAGACAAAGACAGACAGATAAGCCATGTTGAGACCTTCAAAGTTCCTCAACAGAATCCTTTAGATATCATGACATCCAGTTTCGCATTAATCAAGCAGGGTCATCCTCTAAACGTCACAATTATGAACAGCTAAGGATCTGCATACTGATCCTCGAGATTAAAGCACTTCAAGCCTAGTGAGACAACAGTGATCTAGTTGGACTCGCCACAGTTCCATATTATTCAGATTCATGAAATCACTTGATTTCCACAGCAGTAGTAAAGGGCATCTAGGAAACCCCTTATCTATTTTTCCTTAGGCTCAACCCAACCACGCTCTGTAACCTGAGACCGATCTGAGTATTGCATCCTGCCACTTGCTGACATGTAAGGTGAGGTCATGAGGAACTGATTGGCTGCTCCATTATCTTGGCTGGACTCTGCAACGCCACCCAACTTCCCGTTCTGGCACCAGGCTGGCCCCGAGTTCACCGCCCACCACGGAAACAGTAATGAGACGGGAACAACGAGGGAGGAAATTGGTAAACAAACCAACGTAGGGGTCAAAACATTGAGGAAACCGACTTTCCTTATGAGAAAATGGTCTTGGGGAGGGGAAAAACGAGACTGTTCGGAAGCAGAGAAATTGAAAGCCTTGACGAAACTACTGGATGTACCGGATTAATTTCTCGTAAGGCATTCTGTACACAGTAGTATTATTATTATTAACAGGCAACTATTTTGATAAACCTATAAAGCTTGCTCTTCAAAACAATAAAACTTCCGTTTTTAGCATTTTCAGAAATTTGTGCTCACCAGCCAGCAAGAGGTCAGGGAACAATTCTCCCCAGAATTTGCCAATGTGTGAACACCAACAGGAAATCTCTGTACAGCATTACATTTACACGTATTCATTTAGCAGACGCTTTTCTCCAAAGCGACGTACATCTCATAGAAAATGCAACGCGTTCATTACGTTAGCAGAAAGAGAGACAAAGTTGCAGATGCACGATTCGTGCAATTAGTTTGTTTCCTTCACCATATGAACCGATGTTCATCACACGAGTAGCCGTGTAAAACTTTACCAGAATATCACCAAGTCCTAATCACCTTCCTACTAGTTTTTTTTTTTTCTTTTTTGAGCAGCATTCTGCAATAATCTTGATATTTAAATGGACAATATGTTTCGGATATAGTGAGCAATGAATACTATGCTACGAATTAGTACTATTACATGACAGAACTCACAATGGACTGAATCCCGATCTGCCATCTCCAGGCGCCCCATGCTCGTTTGCACATCGTGAATTTGTCTGTTTGAGAGAAAAGGGAGATGATGACATTATTTTAACCGTTACCTAAGACACTTAACCATAGGTGACATTTTCTCTTAAAATAATGTTATTAATAACTAATCCACAGCCATAAGATAGAATAAACAAAATAGAATTTTGTATAATAAGGCAGATGATAGTAAATGAGCACAGCATGAATATGCTGTTACTAATTTATTTAACTAATCAAAAGACTACATACTAACCTTATGTGGGACATTAACACGGTGCTCTCAAGACTAATTACCAAAATACTGCGGTGATGCAGCCATTAAAACGTATCTTACCCTGTTAAGAAACATATACCTTATAATTACTATCATTACTTAGCTGTACATGGTGACTTGTTAGGTTTAAATTTATTAGCTACTTGTAGTGATTCAAAGACTTATACAGCAGGGTATTCTTACTGTATCAATTCTTGGAAAGTTTTTTTTTTTTTTTATTATTATTGAACACTCACAGTACAAGAACATTAATCCAGAACAATCAAACCTAGCCAGGGAAAAGTAAACAAAAAGAAATAACTAAATAATTAAAAAAAATAAAAACACCAAACATGACAAAACACTCCAACAACCAGAGACATTACATTAACACCTTAACAATTTTACAATAATGTGGTCTAAACAGCCTTCTTATTATTATATTCCTCAATAGTGTTTATATATACCGCTCCAATTCTTTAAGAAAAACAGAAAACTAGGTAGGTTTTTTTGTGAGCAAATTTGGACCTGTGTATCTGCTGTTTGGTTAGTTCTGGGGATGTACCTGGATCAAAGGAACTACAACTGAAACTGAATTGAACTGAAGATTTTATTGTCATTGTACTGCTGTGCAATACTGGGAATGGGATCCGAACCAATAACCTTCTGGCTGTAAGGCAATGGTTACTCCAAACATCACGCCACCTGACCTGTTGCCCCCAGTGTGACAGTGATAACTGTATTTACCAGTGGGATTACACTGAAAATAGATAAACCCCCAACAGAGCTCGTATGACAGAAAACCATGTAAAAATACTAACAAGTGATGTTCAAAGACAAAGACATCATCAGTAATGGACACAGACAGACAGAGAGCAGAGCACACTTACTTATTGGTCTGATGATATAATGTCTCCATGTTGCTGTGATGAACTGGAGCTGAATAATAATACGGAATTTTACGAGTGCTACTTCTAGAAGGCTCAAAAATGTAATTACAATACAGTTAAAATCTCCTGCAATAAAACAATATTATGATTAGAAGACAACACCTCGAGACTTCCTGTTTCGAGTGCAGATCCGCTCAGTTCAACACTCGTACACGTCATCACTCGAAGGACCCGACGTCTCACGTAGGCAGCCCCGGATGTGCCTGAACAAAAAATGAACTTCCCCGCACTAGCTGTGCGTCTTCAAGTAAGTCGTGTGCGTCGTAACAGTAACAGAAACCGCGTGATCATGTTGTAGCCAAACGTTTGACTAATTTTAAGTCGTAATACTATTGCTTTTAAAGTTATTTACTCAAGTAAAATTACTCGTCCAAACACTTTTTGGTGTAAAAATAAAAAGTATAACCATATTTGAAAAAAGTCGGCTTTTTAATTAACTAATGAAGGTTAATATCCTTGAAATGTTTCAATATTACAGGAGAAGTTAAATATAAATAAGTGTAAAACATCTGGGCTTTAAATGTAATAAGTTGGTAAAACATTCTCAGTATTAAAAAGTTAAATGCAACACTAAATTAGAGTTAGTACTAAAATGAACTGTAACGTCACTCTGGTGGGTGTAACTAGAAATGACCCCCCTGCTTCCAGGATAGGCCCCGGACCACCACGACTTTAACCTGGTCAAGCTGTCAATGATGGCGAGACTCAAGTGGAAAATCTGCCGTAAAAATAAAAACGGTGCAGTCTTTTTCACTACAGGGAAATACCTGTAGTCAGTTCACCTAAATTAAGTAAAATCAACCTCCAAAAATAGAACTTTCGCGTATTCTTTTATGTACCTATTGAATTACAAAACTGTCGTATTAATTAACATATTAATGTATGTTCAGTAACGCATCTTTGCAAATTTTCTGGAACCAGTTTGTAAAAATGCATGTCTAGTCGCAGATCTCCTGTGGCAGTAAATGAGCAAATCACTTATAATTCACTTTGCTGACACTTTTCCCAAAGCGACTTGCAATGTAACGGCACCTACAATTATTTACAAATTTATACAACTGGGACATGATTTTACTGGAGCAATTCAGGGTAAATAATTGCCCGAGGGTACTTCAGCCGGAAGTGGGATTCAAATATTTGACAAAGGCAGCAGCTCTGGCCACAATACTACCAGCTTCCCATGTACTTTTTATTTAGTGAGGATACAAAACGTGTAGAACGTTATTACTGTATTGTTCTTATGAGCGTTTGGCTGTTGCTTCAATATGAGTCGCTATTTTCACTGTCCTGCAGGTGTCGCTGTTGTTAACCGAACCCAGAAATGACGTCATTCGCGCAACAGCGGAGCGCGCAGTGTCTCTAGAGTAGGACTCAAAATCAAAAGTTACAGAAACTACATGTTGTGATGTTTTATTTTAATTTGCCTTTTGCAAGTGAATTCTGTGCTGCTCCGCATCTTTTACGTAGTAGAATTTGCACTTGAATTTGTATTTTACTTTTATTATATGTACAGTATTATGTGCTTTTCATACATAGCAATAACAAGATGCCTCTGTTGTACAGCATCCTGCTACCAGTATGATAGAGTAGAAAGGTGGGATAAATATGGAATATAGCTGATGAAAGTAAAGTGAATGATTTGCATCTCACGTTGCTCTTGTTTGTCAACTCTGTGTGTGTGTGTCTTGCACAGAGAGTGAATATATACAGTGGGATCCAACATTTCATATTTCTTCTGCTTATTCATCCCAGGCATCCTGAAAAATTGACCAAACAGAATCTAAGACACTCAGCAAAAATATGAAAATATTAATCAGTCAATATGGGTTATTAGTTGTTTAAGGGAATTTTTCCTTTATTACGGGAACAATATCGCCACATTGTGGGGTTTCACTTCAAGATGTATCTTTCTTGGCCATATTTTCATTAAGGTGGAGCCTCCTGTACTTTATTAATGCTCTATTAGTATTCTGCACTAAAGCTATGCAGTATTTAATATTTACTTCTTAGCAGTCTATTCATGTTCATAACTTGTTTATAATGTTTGTTTACTAAGTTATACCCGAGGGGACCAACTACCTGCAGTGACACCTGAATGAACATATAATGGTTGAGATAAGATTTTCTAATTCACTTAAATTCCTAAAATGTACTGTTAAAACACGAAAGTTCCACCTTCCTTTTATGCCGATTTTAAAATTTCTTTAAAACTAATTAAAAATTGACATATTCTAACCCAGTTAGAACTGCCTTATTCCAAGGCCCTGGCATTTTCATGGGTTTGCTTATGTTGGAGAAAAGACGCAATCTGAAGCTGAAAGTCGTTCAAGTTTTTGCCTTTCTGGCCTGGTTAAAATACGCTCCGCACATTGGTGTGAAATCATTTCAGACAGGCCTGCTGACTCTTGTGCCAAATTACATATTAATATAATATCGAGCTATGTTTAAGAGAAGAGTGTGTAAGTCAGAGATGACAGTAAAGACTGAGCAAGGTGTCAAGCTGTTTGTTAATGTGCTTATTACAAGTTTCGTTGACTGGCCCTATAAAAGAGGCCTGTGGATTATCAGAATTAAGGTGTAGTGCTTTGAAAAACCTCAACAATGGCTCTTCAGACATTGCCGTCTGTTAAAGGAAGGGGTCCCGAGGCACTCCTGGATCTCCTGCAAAAATAACACCTTTCCTTTCCAACGTCTGCTCCGCACTCATCACAGGAGTCGGGAATGGGGAGAACAAAGATAAAGACCAAGCCAGTCCCTTTAGGGCAGATTGATGGTGAGGTGTAGCTCTCTCTGACATGGTTACAGTCTTCTTTGATTTTCTGTTGATGTTTACCCTCTAGAACCTTCCACGAGCTGAGGTGCAAGTTGCACCTCAAGACGGCTTGTCTCTCAAGGCTATGGATTTTTTTTTTTTTTTTTTAATGGAGGCCCTCTTTTCCTCTGGGCCACAAGCCACCGCCGTTCAAGCCACTTCTTGCTTCCTGGCGCTTGCGTTCCTTGGAAGTCATAACATTTTCTTTCAGACAGGTGAGGAAGACACAGAGGAAGGATGAGCGAAAACGGAGTCGAACGTAGAGGAGAATGCAGAGAGAGAGCGAGCGAGAGAAGGCGAGAGCCCAGCGGCAGTCTCTCAAACCCATGCTACGTGCGGTGTATTTTCATCTCTTCCAGGGTCACGAAGATCAGCCCGATCTGTCCTCCAGCGACAGGGAGTCTTCAAACTGATGGTGGCTCACTCATAGGGATAGCGAGGCAGGCCTCACCAGGCCTCTTGATCATACCTGCTTCTTTGACCTGTATATCCAGGTGTGTAGCGCTCATAGCCTCATCCATGTCATCCGCTGCCAGGAAATGAGCTACACTCCTGAGATGCAGCCCCACCTAAAGTCTGGTCTTTTTTCCAAAGGCATCTGAATGACTTTTCTCTCCGTGCTCACGTCTAATGCATTTTTTGAAGAGCTTCAGATGAACAGTCTGATACGCTTCACAATGGCCTGCACGACAAAGATACCGTTACCGAAGCTGAAAGTGCGCGGAAGCCGCCGACTGGTCTTTCCTCATCCCTCCTTGGGTTTGGACTAAGAGAACACGGACGCCTCCAAAATCGAAGCTAGGTGGACTCGGAATCCCACAGGAAGCTGTTCCGTCAACTGTCTCGGAGACCTCAGCAAACAGAACATCAAAAAAGAGCACCTAGGATTTACTGTCACTTTTACACAAACCGAGGGCTATAAATCTTTTTGACATGACATCACTCTCTGGGCAGGTTTTTTTTTTTTTTTCCGTACCTGGGTGTCAAAGCAATGGAGTAATGCGTATTACGTGGAATGTCCGCTGTAGGCTTTCGTTCCTTCGCCTTGTCTGTGACGCTCAAAGGCCGAATGAGAACAAACACGCCATTCTGCAACCTTCTAACGTAACTACGTGCTTGTGTCGTGTTTCTTCCATCACGTTGTTTTTCCTCCTACGAAAAGTAATCAGATTTAGGGGGCAGGGACGATTGCCCACCCAGGGAGCAGTGCTTTTGGGAGCCTTACTGAAATACCTGGCCTGCAGGAACACTCCCTCCCTGGTCCCGGAGAGCCGCGTTTAGACCCCTGACTGAGCTCTAGGATCACGACTCGCATCTGAGTAGCCAACACCCCTGACACCGACTCGGTGCACATGCCTGCAGCCATACCACCTGGGAGCCTCGGCGCACCTGAGGGGCCTCGTGGACAGCAATCTTGGGAGATGGGGTTCCTGTCTGAGCTTCACACATCAGCCCCTGTCTGAGGGCTGAGTGGACCAGAGTGCTTTTGTTGGAGTTAGGAAATATAAACCATGCAAGAATTTCGACGATTCGCTTTCGATGTGTTTGATACGCTCCGCTGTATAGGCTGCTTGGTTTCCTAGTGATCTTTCCGAGACAAATTGACACGTTGGGTTGTTTATTGCCACTCCTTAATCAAGACGTGTTGCAAACCCAGGATTCGGACTCGCAAAATTTGGCTCAAGCTTGAATCTGTAAGGATCAGTTCGACAAAATGTTGCTCCAAAAAGAAAATATGCGTTTTGTTAATGCGACGCATGGCACGGGAATGGCACGTTCGACTGCTTTAAATCAGATACCCTCACTCCGGCAACCCGCTGTGTACATTGTTAACATAAAAACTCATTGTTTCAATTTTTCCATCGCTTTGTATGGAATTTATGTTAACAAATACCCGTGTTACTGACACTGCTATATAAATTCTGCCGGACCATTTCTTACACTCACAACAGAATATAAAGCACTGCTTTAAAGTATGCAGCTCTCTAGGGATGGTCATTATTCTCGTATAAAATATTAAAATAAACTCATTAAATATAAATCTTAAAATAGACTTATAAAATGAGTGAATTATTATGATTTACACAAAAGTCACTACTTACCTACTTGGTTTAACCAATGCAACTTGGGGTTCACTTATTTTTGCACCTGCGCTACTTCCGTGTTTCTGCTACACACACGATTTCTTCTAAACCAACATGTGGAACTGGTCATTACACACTTCTTTTGTCGGATGAGAAAGGCTGCTTCTCATTAAATGACGATTTTGTGGTAAAACTAAGGGACGCAAGGGGTTCACATACTTTCAAGCAGCACTCTACTGGCATGAAACTCAGATAAAGGATTTAATTTGAATCATTTAAGAGAATGACAGAGTGTTCATTATATCCACTGATTAACTGAAATCACGGAAGCAATTTTTGCATCTTCCCTCATTTTCTTTTCCTCAGCTGTTTGTCCAAGTTGGGGTCACGGCAGTGCAGAGCCTATCCCAGAAGCACCCTTGATGGGACGCCTGTCCGTCACAGATTTTTGGCCTTTAATGTCATAAAAATTAGAATATTTTTCTATGTTACATCTGCAGGTATTCTTGAATTACAGTGAGCGGGTGATTTTTTTTAATACTCAGCTCAGTCAAGATAGTCAAGTAAATACAGTGAAAAACATTCAAACGCTTGACAAAAGATCCATGTGGATTTATGTTTATTTGCTTTTGTCCAAAGCGACTGCCAACGAACTCTATGTAGTGTTATCAGCCCACACCCCCTACTCACCGCGGTGACTTACACTGCTAGATACACTACTTACACTGGGTCACTCATCCATACATCAGTGCAACACACTCTCTCTGTCACCCACACACTATGGGGGAACTTGAACAGCATGCCTCTGGAGTGTGGGAGGAAACCAGAGCACCCAAGGAAACCCACACGGACACAGGGAGAATGTGCGAGCTCCACACAGATTGAGCCCCACGTCCTCTTGCACCACCCAGGTGCTGTGAGACAGCAGTGCTACTCGCTGTGCCGCTGTGCCGCCGTTTTCTTTGGCCAGAACAAGGTAAGTATTTGTTTGAATATCTTGTACGATCAATCTAGATGCGTTTAGTTGCATAAGCACAAGGCTATACTTCCTCTAGGTTAACTTACTGGAGTTGCAGAGCAATATTCACGGTCATGCACAGTCGAACCTTGACTTTTCCGGATCTGATTATTCGCGAGTTTGCCATTAATAATTAAATGGGAATTTTTTTCGGAGTTTTGCGGGCTTTGTAGAAAATCACAGACGACGCAGGCAGAGCAGAAAATGTAAAGAAAACCAAACAAAGTTCAGTAAGTCATAAACACATAAAATATATGTGTTATTAATCTATTTTATCATTTACTACCATCAATACACACACACACACACACACACACACACTGTCTGAAACCACTTGTCCCATAGGGGTCGCGGGGAGCCAGAGCCTAACCCAGCAACACAGGGCATAAGGCCAGAGGGGGAGGGGACACACCCAGGACGGGACGCCAGTCCATCACAAGGCACCCCGAGGGGGACTCGAACCCTAGACCCACCAGAGAGCAGGACCCGGTCCAACCCACTGCGCCACCGCGCCACTGCACCCTTCTCTACCACGAATATATACACAAATTTATTATAAGAAGTAAAATTTTGTAAGAGTTACGGTTTGGGGTGGCCTAGAGATATCCACAGTTTTTCCACTTTCGCGGGGGTCCTGCGCCCCCTAACCCCCGCCAAGGTGGAGGGCCGACCGTACTTGTGAAAATAACCCATCCCCATTGAGTAGGAGCAGTACTACTGTAACACCGCTCCTTGCGGACGGGGTTGTTGAAAGAACACCCGATGCGCACTGAGCATTCACTCCATTTCCGTATCAGTCGTGCTGTGCGCGCAGCCCGTGCTGAACGGTGTGGAGGAACTGCTTGTTCTCGTAAAGGAGGTCACTCCGCGTATGAGAAAGCGAGGGCGAGATACGCTGAAGGGAGGGCCCACGGACACAACAGGGGCATCATCGCCTCTTATCACCAAGCAACCGCAGCCCGAGCGGGGCGGTGATCCGCTGTCTGACGGCCATCCCCCCAGGTGCGCTCGCAGGGCGGCGTGGACGCTCCTGGGAACAGCCTCCCCGTCCCTTTCCCAGCCCTCAGCCGCGGAGCGGGGGGGATCGCTGGGGGCTTTAGTGTCCCGAGACACCCTGGAGATGCGATCTGTTTGGGGGTGTATCTCCATTCCGTGAAATCTTGTCACCTACACAGTTATTATGTCTGAGGAGCGATGATGTCTTCTGCCAGCATCTAATGCCGCGGAATAGTTGATGATTGTGGTTGTGAGGATGTGGGCAACACATGACACAATGTGTGTGTTGCAGGAATGTGCAGTATATCTTTTTTGCTGGGTATAATTTACTTTTATTTATTTCACAGACACTTTTGTCCAAAGCAACTTCCATTGAACTCTATGTAGTGTTACCAGTCCACACACCTTATTCAGAGCAGTGATTTACACTGCTAGATACACTACTTACACTGGGTCACTCATCCATACATCAGTGGAACACACTCTCTCTGTGTGAACCTGAACAGCATGTCTTTGGAGTGTGGGAGGAAACCAGAGCACCCAAAGACTTACACTGCTGGATACACTACTTACAATGGGTCACTCAGCCATACATCAGTGAAACACAGCATGTCTTTGGAGTGTGGGAAGAAACCAGAGCACCCGGAAGAAACCCACGCGGACACGGGGAGAGCATGCAAACTCCACACAGACTGAGCGGAGGTTGAACCCACGTCCTCTCGCACCACCCAGGCGCTGTAGCGTCGTGCCCCCCGTATAATGATAGTAACTTAAAATGGCTAAAATTGTATTTTGTATTGCAGTTGTTTAGTTATGACATTTTGGTAGGTAGATTCCCCGCGGAGTGCAACCAATACATGTGTAAACAGCTGGCTATGGCTGGCCTATTCTACCCACCCGAGCTCTTTCGTTGACTTCATTTGTCCCCTCCCTCCACTGCCGCCACTTACATGGACATGGGTTTCAAACTGCCGCTAAGGTCGCAAGCCCACCTCTCTCAGCGGGGGTATGAGGTAGGTCATCCGAGACACGATATTCTACAAGGAAAATTATTAGCAGTCTCTTTCATCCTTTTGTTGGTCCAACACGCTCTATTACACATACACACACACACGCACCGGTTTAAAGGAAACCCAACAGAGAAAATGTGTGTTTCCATGCTGGATGCAAACACTGAACCCAGGAGTTAATGGCGCATTCTCTTTGGTCCTCTCAGAAACTCTCTTGGACCGCTCCTGCAGAACTTGGACGGTCTGGCTCCAATGTCATCAGGCTCATCAAGACCCAGAAGATCAACAGGCAACATTCGGTAAAGCCCCTCACCCCTTTAGCCCCAACAACCCTTCTCATCTCAGGCCTCTTCGGGAAAAAATGCACTCAAGTCTGTCGTAGCTCGGGGCACCGCATGTGCTTGTTATGGGTTGTGCAATTGCGTTAGTCATTCCACATACCGAATTCCTGCACCGTGCCGTATTCCCGGTCTTGCCTTCCTCTCTCCTTTCCCATGGTCGCCCTCTGCTCTTTTCTTTCCCTCGCTTGCTTTAGGTTGGGAAAGATGCCCAAGAAATGCAAAGAACCGACGTGTCCTTCGTAGGTTGCGTCGTGGGAACCTCCGCGACGAGGGCTGTGGAAAGTTCTCTTTTTGCGCTTTGCACGAGTGCGCGTACGTGTGCACGCGTGTGTACACGTGAATGCGCACGGTTACGCGTGCGTATGTGTGAGGGTTTGTGTATAAAGCGAGATGAGATGTGAGATAAGGTGTCTAGTCCTCAGGGGATTCAAGTCCTACCTGGCTGACCTCACTGAGCAAACACAGCCACTGACTCACCCGATCGGCCAAGGCACTTGGCTACCCTACGCGCACTCACTCACACACTCTCGCATGCACCGGGACGCATACTCTACGTGATGTAGTATAAGCCATTTGCGAAAGATTCAAATACGTAATATATTCCACTTCTTCTGCGAGCTCATCAAAGCATTTTCGTCCAGTAGATGGAAGCGATCAAAGAGGACGATCTGCACGGTCAACTGAAGACGTCCGGGCAACGTTGTTTGAGACTGACTAAGAATGTGTCCCTGCGGGGCGTCCCCCGGGAGAGACGGGTTTGGAGCGGTATGGGCAGATCTATAGGGTGGTGATTTACTGATGCGGCTCCAGAGGTCCCGTCCGTCTTGATAATTGCACGATGTGACAGGAAGCGCTTCAGTGGCGTTGGGAAGCTCGTTGAGTTATAGACCGAAACACGGAATGCCGAGAAGGGAGCTGAATGAGCGGGGTGTGGGGAGGGTGGCCGTGTATGGTTGAAGAACGAGGCAAGAAATTACGCGTACACGAAACGTGCGCTCTCTACGTTGTCCAGTGTCGGAAACACCTTTTCCGGTGACCTGCATTGGCCGAATTCACACGCATTTACAGCATTTTACCCCTGAGCGCTTTTGGAGAATGAGAGGTCATTCATGCTCAGTGTCTTTGCCAGTGGACGCCGGAGACGCCTCTGTTTTGCCCGAGCTTGAACCCGGATGGCTGTTAAATCCAGTCGGTGACTCGAACGGCCTTGCTGGAGGAGGGCTCGGCCTGTAGATCCCTGCTGCCGCTCACCCAGCCGACTTGATCAGGTTTCACGGCTATTAATCTTTGTCCTTCCAAGCAGCCGGCCATTCTGGGCACCCGGAGCATCGAGCACCAAGTCACCCCCGATCAGTCTACGTCTATATCCATGCCAGGGATGTGGAGAAGAAGAACGCACAAGCAGTGTTCATCTTGAACATTTATTTGGACATCTGAACACAGGAAAACAATGCGCTTGGTCAGAGAACCCCTCTTTCCTCCAGGAATTATGCTCTAAGTCAGCCTACCAGTATCCCCCAGGTCTTTTTCATTACACTCCCAAACACAGTCACCCCATCATTTCCTCCAGAAGTGCCCCCGGTGGTTGGACACGTACAGTCCACATTTTTCCCATAATGCAACTATTTACACCAAACAAATCTTCCCGCCTAAACACAGTAACGCGGGTCGTTACAATATTATCCCCCCCTTTACTAATTCTTGATACCTGATGCACAAGCCTGTGTGTATTATTGTGCAAAAACCCCAAAATGAAACTTTTGGGGTGTTCTTTTTCACAATAAAGTTTGCAGTCCTCGGTGGGAGTTTCACGGGAAAAATGTGCACGCCAGGTTAGGAAAAGACAGTACCCAAAACATGCGATCGCAATGCTCGGCTCTCTCTCGGGGGGGCACGCATCCCAGCGCAGACGTGCACTTCCTCGCCGGGGATGTGCGTGAGAAGCAGCTGGCCGGCTCTGCAGGACTCTGTCCGCTCCAAAGACAGCGGGGAAATGAAGGCTTTAGGATTTCATTTAAAAACAACAGCGGAGGCAGCAGCCGGGAGCCCAGTTTGGCCCCGAGGCCCCCTCTGTGTGTGCCTCCCCAGCAGCCGCACCGCTTACCTTTCCAAGAGGTTTGAGGAGAGCAGGACCACACCTTTCCCCCGCCATCCACCCAGTGCCTCCGTTTTATCAAGAAAGGGAAATAAATGCAACTTTCCTGCATCTCTTATTGATATGCCCCCTCCTCGCTCTTCTAGACCCCCGTGGCTTGTATATGGTGTTTTCCTTTATTGTACAATTTCCTTGGGAATTAAGATGTTGGCTCTGCCCCCTCTCTTTACTGCCAGGATCATTTCACATCAACCTTTATTTAGCTGATGCCTTCGAGTAATTCACCTTACACCGTCAGACAACCTTTACAACGATTTGTCTATTGATTGAGCAGGGTATTCTTATTGTGTCAGTTCAGGGTAAGTCGCAACACGAGTAGCTGTATAAAACGTTATCAGAATATCCATGATTCCTTCCTAGTATTTTTTTTTTTAATATATATGAAAATTTACGTTACATTACAGGATTGTCTGTGTAAAGGTTTATCCGGGCATAATCTTTAAGTTATAGTGCATGAATATTTACACCTTACATGAACTTAAGAAATGATGGGCAAAGTGAGTCCGGAAGAGGTGAGTTTTAAGGCCCTTTTTAAATGTGGACAAGAGATTCATCAGTTCTGAGTGAGAGGGGGAGGTCGTTCCACCGCAACGGAGCCAGAACCGAGAACCTCCGTGGTTTACCTTTCGTGCGTGGAACCACCAAGCGGGCACATGTGGAGGAACGTAGCAGTCTGGTTGGGGTGTAACGGATGATCAAGTCCTGTAGATATCTGGGAGCGGTTCTACTGATGCTTTTGTAGGCCAAAACCAGGGTCTTAAATTTGATCCGAGCAGCTATAGGAAGGCAGTGCAGAGAGACGAGGAGGGAAACATTATACTACCTGAAAACAAACTACTATATTACTATACTAACATTTTGTATAGATCAAAATTGGACATTAAAGTTCTGTTTCAATGTAAAGGTACTGTAGATACCTCTGGGATAGGCTCCGGACCACCACCATCCAGAGGTGGACAAGTGGCTCAGGAAAGTGAGTGTGAGAGAGGGAGAGAGAGAGACAGAATGAGGAAGGGAGGGAATTGTCAAGAGGTTTGCGCCGTGCGTCCGGTGCCACACCGTCACAAAGCCACCACAGAACCGTACCTGCGGTGCCATGTGGTGGGACACACACCCTTGTGGTGGCACAGCAGCTCAAAAATGGGAACACTGGGACCTTCTAATTTCCAGGTTACCCATCTGCTCTGCCTTGCTGAGACAAGGGTGTGTTACACCACATGTTTGTGAGCAAGGGTCTCAGACAGTGGAAGTCCAGATGAACACACACCTGGACCTGTGCCCTCATCAGGCCTTCAAGTGAGGGTTTGAGGTCATCGTCGGTGCTCCCTCAACAGAAGCATAAATCATCCCGTTGGCTCATGCGGCACGTCTCATAGACCACGTATTTATCATTGCAGCAAGAACCTATTACAAATACCATTTCAAGACTAATGCTAATTCAGTTGTCTGAATTTTTGTCCGCATAATTTTTCAGTCTTTAATTTAATTTTTCCTCCTAGTATCTGGGGGTGAGGTGGCGCAGCGGGTTGACTGGGTCCTGCTCTCTAGTGGGTCTGGGTTTCGAGTCCTGCTTGAGGCGCCTTGCAATGGACTGGCGTCCCACCCTGGGTGTGTCCCCTCCACCTCCAGCCTTGTGCCCTGTGTTGCCAGGTTAGGCTCCGGCTTGCCGCGACCCTGCTCGGGACAAGCAGTTTCAGACAGCGTGTGTGTGTGTGTGTGTGTGTGTGTGTGTGTGTGTGTGTGTGTGTGTGTGTTCTCTAGACTCATAATTTTTCCAAACCATATTTAATCTGCACGGATATGAGATCCTTTCAAAGTTAGAAAAGCACGAGCTGCCATTAAATAGTGCTTGTTTAAATAATCCTTCCTCACCAAATCATTCACAGGTTATCGGCACATGTCACATACAAATTAGCAACAGTTTTATCCGAGAAGGCACTTGGACAATTATATCCTGTGAAATGGAATGGAGAGTTCACTTATGCGCTGCACAGACTTGAACGGGTCTGGTGATTCATGGCTTATCTGTACCCCTCGAGCTGTGTCGAATCCCTAAAAAGGGAGCAGAGAGCGAGTTGTCAGCAGGTGGGAAAACTATTAATTATCGAAATGGCCCAAGGGGGGTTAAGCATGCCAGAGCCTACAACGTCCTCATATTTTCAGCATAACAACAGCAATAATGACAATAACAATATGAAGACAGAAAACAGAAAATCCAGAACTAATTGCAAGTAATCAGTATTCATGATGTTCAATAATCCATACATAATTCCTAAATGGCAACAAATCTATAATATACGTGTGTGTGTATAGATATAGATGTAGATATAGGTGGTGCAGCGGGTTTGGCTGGGTCCTGCTCTCTGGTGGGTCTGGGGTTCCAGTCCTGCTTGGGGTGCCTTGTGATGGACTGGTGTCCCGTCCTGGGTGTCCCGTCCTGGGTGTCCCGTCCTGGGTGTCCCCCCCGCCCCGGGTGTCCCCCCCGCCCCAGACCTAGCAGTGTAGTGGTTCGAGCTGCTGCCTCTAAAAGACTGAAGGTTCAATTCCTACTTCTGGCCTTGAACAAAGAACTTCCCCTGAATTGCTCCTGTAAGATTGCTCAGTTATATAAAGTGATAAGTAACTTAAAATTGTAAGCTGTGTTGGAGGAAACTGTTGGGTAAACATAAATGTGCAGTTTTCACGGTAGCTTGAAGCAGCTGACTTTCTCTCTGGACTGTTTCACCACGTTGTCTCTTATGACTTTATCTTATAAAGTTACCGCCAAGTCCCCAGATTTGGGTTTTCGGTTAAATTTAACACGATTTGTTTACTGCATCCCTAATGAACACCTGCAGACACTGTATAGAATGCACAGCACAGTCTCATCCTGCGGTTCTATATTTGCCCTGTGTTACTAAGAAGATCAAGACACAGGATGCAGGGGGTTTCCTCTCTGTGTTTTCCTCCATTCGTAGCGGTCAGTCATTGGCACCCGGCGGTTTAATTGAGGAGGAAGACACTGGCAGTGCTGATTGCAGAGTGCTAATGCCGGCAGCGGCGATCGGAGCTGTGCTGCAAGCAGCCGGCCTCCCCGCGTGTGTTCCTGCGCAGAAGCGGCAGCAATGACGTTGCCCTCGGTGAAACACCTGCAGCCCCTGCGCGAGTGTGTCGCCCTCTCGGCTATCGTGCGGCAGAGCAGAGCCCAGCCCCTCGGACAGATGAAAGGAAGCTCGGGCTCGGCGATTACCGATCAGTTAGCCAGACGGGGATGTCGGTGTGAGGAGTCGGGTTGCAGTGAGCATTTGTGTCTGACCTACGCAAGGCTCTATAAAGAAAAAAGAAAACAGTGTGTCTTTTTTAAACATCCATGCACTCCGCTGCACGGAAGGACCCCACACTCCCTTTTTCAACAGATAAATGTATAGTGAGACAAGTACCGTAATTCTCAAGTGTCCAGTAATATCTCCAGAAGAAGTCTCTCTGCTAAATGACTTACCCTTGATCGGTCCGCAGGTGACCACTTCCAGGGCATCATTAACGTAAGCTTGCAGTTCTGATCAGGATGATACGCAGGGAGAGGGTTCTCTGGGTTGGGGGGCAGCCATGCTGTCTCTCTGTGTTCAGGGCAGCGTGAGGAGGGGAGAGTGGCAGTAATCCTCTTCAGCTGGTACCTTCACCCAGCCTCGCGGCGCTGCCCTGCCCCAGCAGCCCGGATTAAAGTGTCATGGGAAAGGCCGGGGGGCTTCGCGACACCCCGCCATCGGCCGCTCATGCCGAAAGGGGCAGGCCCAGGGCTAGAGGAGGGAGGGCGATGGAGCGGCTGGGGGGTCCAACAAGAAGCAAACCTGTCAGATAGGGGCTAGTAGTGAGGGTGAGAAGAAGACTCGAGCGTATTGTTATCCCTTCACCTCTTCGACTTCAGAAATGCATGTGGTTTTACTGGCAACTAAAAGCAATTGGAATGTGCTACTTGTCTTCAGCTTCAGAAATATGTAGCTCTTCGTGCTTTTTACAGCTGATGTTCAAGCTGTAAGGCAAAATTTTACTTCTGACATCCATTAATAAATGCATTTTTTTTGTTTATTAAGTAATTTAATTTCATGTCGCAAGATAATTATTATGTATGTAGCAAAGGCTATAAATGTTGTACATGACAGTAACTATTTCTGAGTGCAGATAAGTGGAGATTAGAGGGGCAGCAGAGTGTGGTTGGGGACACAGACTTGGAACGTGCAGGTTAGCAGACCAAACCCCACTGGGAGTCCTGCTGCAGTGTCACCTGAGCAAGGAGCTTAACCTGGATCTCTATAGTTAAAAGTCCTCTAAAAAAGATTGTCAGTACAATAACATAATATAGTCAATCATTAAAAAGCAAGGCAGCACAATTGACAACAGTTCAGATTTTAATAATGTTAATGTATTTAACTGTAATTTAACCTTTTACTTAATACTTTTCTCTAAAGTATCTAATAAAGATGAATTTGTTCAATTAACTATTTGCACATTAATACAGCTGGGTAATTTTTCATTAGACAGGATAGGTGGCCATTCAAACTTGGGCATTTCTAATGCAAGACAACGGCGCTAAGCACTATGCTACCTGCCACCCCGCAGATCAAAAGTGAATAAAACTTTTTTAATGATTGAGAGAAAATCAAATTTGAGTTTAATATACACTCCGTTCTATTTACGCACATATGTAACAGAAATTTGTTAGATATTTTACATTGATAACTGCTTTTTGATTATCCCCATGAGCTGTAGTGCATGTATGACAACATTTCAGAGGAAATCACTCTGTGCTGGTTGTATATCTTGCAAAATTTATCATGAGAAGGCATTACCAAGCAAATGACTCGTTTTAAATATAGGGCACATGACTTTGTCAAATGGAGCTTTAAGGAGACAAGTTGAAATACTGTGGCTGCGTGGCAAACAGTTAGCATGATCTAATACTCAATTTTATCCCTAATTTAGGGCCCTGAGTGAAATGTGGTGGCTCACCTGTCTAAGGCAACATTTACAAGAAACTTAAAGGGCTGGGGTTTGATCAATGAGACTAATTTAAGTGCAATGCTTTGCAGCACAAGGGAATTTCCATCCCCGCATCAAGAACTCCTGCCTGTGATTACCCTGATCGGAGGCCAACAAAAACAGATGTCAGACACAGCAAAGATGTAATATTCCCATAATAACATCCAGGCTTTGGGGAGAAGGGGCTTTATCTTCCAAAGAATGGTGGTTGATCAAATGAGCCCCACAGTGCCTCGGCCGTCTTTCTAAACTGTTCAAAATGAGTTTGAAATCCAGCTCTTAGGGTGTGCTTGCCAGTTGGTCACACACATTCACGCAGAGGGGGAGTTTGGCCTGTAGGTACGGTGACTCCACTCCGACTTTCAGCAAACAACAAGAGTTATAAATTTTAAAAAAGATACGTCACCAAAAGCATGTTGGGGCACCACTTACACATTTCACCCTCAACTACGGGGAAACAATGAGGTCTCTGGGATAAATGCTGCAATTTTCCATAATTGTTAATGAGGGGAAAAATGCCACAGCATGGACAATTTCGAAACTAGATACAAAGGCACCAAAGGCAGCATAAATTCTAAAGGATTCTGAAGGAGTGGCAACATTAAACAGTTGAACTTGTTTGGGATTAAATAACATTCTAGACAGCAAACTGAAAATACTGAATCACCTCTTCATAACAATATGAAGTGAATTTAATTCTAAACCCTTCATAGAATTGTATTTTTGTCTATATATTTTCCTTAATTAACAACTGCAGCATGAAAGATGTTTAACACATAACGGGAAAAACTGGGAAAAGATGTCACATAATCCACATTGGCAATCACAATATGGTTTCATTTATGAAAATTAAACCATTTGTACACATTGTAATTATATAAAAGAGGCAACAAATACAAATAAAACTTAACACATCGTGTAACATAAGACAAAATTCAAGACAGTCAGCATAAGTAGAACATGTTGCATGTTATTTTCTAGTGAGGCTTTGGATGTTTGTGTTCAACAACATGTTTCAGAAATATTGCATTTACCCAAAGGTATATGGTTTTATAATATGAAAACAGAACTAATTTAGGACTGGGCAGTAAGTGCTTATTAATATTCCAGTATTTACAACAGGATCCACTTGCATTTTCTTACAGCAGTAAGCACACAGACAAAGAACCACTGGCCTTTCCTAGACCAGTGGTATTTTCCCCTCAACATAAAACATGAACCTTAGAGCAGCATATGAATCAGAAGAAGAGTGCATGTGCACAGTGCAGTGCAACAGACACTGACACAATAAGAGAGCGCAGTGGTAGCATTGCCAGTAATCTGAAAAATTCAATTACTCAGCCTTTTGGCAAATATATGGATAACTAGTCTCTGCCAGCCTTCAGCATAATCCGGGAAAGGATGGTCATCAGTCTCTGTTCATTCCAACACAGCTTGTAGATCGTAAGTGTTGCACTGGGGGGTCAAGTCTCTGGGATCTGAACTCAAAGGCTCATTTGAGTTCATGACTTCACAGACAGTCCCTGGGAAGTTCTACAGCCACAGACCAATGACGGAAAGACTCTTTCGGCAATCAAGTGACCAACAACAAAGCAAGTAACCAGTGTGCCCACTTCAGCCAAACAACCTTATAAAAAAATGTTCTTAGGCACGATTGGAGGTACAACTGTGTCATTATTGGATGGATGTTATATCCTCAAGTACAGAAAATTAGTATTTTTTCCTCCCTGTTTCTGCTTACCTGTTGCACCAATCATGCAGGTAACAGATAATTCAACTACAGACAGCCATTTCACTTTCAAATCAGTGTGACTGGAGGAACCACAGAGCTCCTACATTGTTCCTCATTGGTCACATTCACCATTTCACTGTTCCATTAGGTCTCCCTCTCAAACAATCTCTCTAGTAACTTCACCACACCATTCCCTATAACCATGAAAATGCCTTTAAACCTAAACCTTTATCTTAAAAGATCTGACTGGCATTTACCTTTCTTGCATTGTTCACCCCAGTATTTATTTTCCATTCCTTTTTTTCCCTGGTTGCTCAATTTCCCCCTTCCTCCTCACTGTCTGTCCCCGGCAGCATTCTTTACCCTATATGCACTTTGTTTTCTAGCAGTTTTTCTTTCATTTGTTCTGTTAAACTTTTCAACCGGTATAAACCTCATCTTTCCTCTGTATTTTGATACGTGTACACCACCTCATCTAAGTTTTGTTTACATGCACCATCTCTTTCAGTAATTTTTCCCCACTTCATTTCTCATCTCCTTGTTTTCTTTGCAGCATCACACCTCCTCTCTCAGGATTCTCACAGCTGTTCCATCTTTTCCTTGTCCAGTGTATTTTTTTCTCTCAGGTGCACACAATCACTTTCCAGTTTTGCTTATAACTCCTCCTCTCAGGGTCGTTTACGGGTATACAGCTCCTCGTCTCAGTTTTGTTAAGAGGTCTACACCTCCTCCACTCAGTGCTGCTTACAGGTGTACACCTCCTCCTCTCTCAGGCAGGTCTGGCACTCCACATGGCAGCACCAACGCACCTGACAGTGGCATGACAGGGCAGTGTGGCGCAGCGCTGTGTTATAGCCCCGTCCACAGCACAAGCTCTGGCAGCTGGTGTCCTTGGAGCAGGGGCGGCCGCCTGTTCCCGGCGAGTAGCGTGATGGCCGACAGAAGCTGGGAGAGTCCTCCAAGTACACCAGGTCAGTGGGGCGAGGCCCTTGGCCATGACGACGGGAGCCCGCTAGCTCTGCTTCGCCGGTGGCAGCATTGGTGACGCTCAGGACACGCACAGCTGAGTCATAGCGATACTTCAGCAGCCGGCCTGTGTCATGGAAGGGTGAGAGCTGCTTCCAACAGGTCCGCACAGCACAGGAACCAGACACCCCATGGCACTTACAAGTGGTCTTCAAGCCACTCTTAACTGCCTGTAAAGGCCAGAGAAAGAGCAAGGGACATGTCACTCACTATTAAAGTTCAGATCATTTGTGTCCATCAAAGGAACTACTTACCTATGTTGATCAGTATCATGGATGCCATAGGTTGGTTTAATTTAGATCTTAATTGCTTTGTGTGCAGTATATATCCACCCTGCATCTACACTTCCTCCTTAACACAGATGCGCTATTGTGACAGGTCATGCCAGATAAAGAAATCTTATGTTGTAACTTTATTAATTTGTTATTATCTTACTCATTATTTTAAGTTTATCAAGGAATCAACACCCTGATACCAAGAGGACCTAGTCACTCCCTATGCTGCCACTAGAGTGCTTCTTCACCTCTGACCACTTGGTGGTCCTAGTCAGAAGGGGTCCAAAACTGAATATCTGTAGGTTCTCAGTTCTGGTACTGATGTGGTGGAATGAGCTCCCTCTCTCCCTCAGAGCTTCAAAATCTTTTCCAGCCTTCAGAAAGGGTCTTAAAACACATCTCTTAAAAATCCATTTCTCTCCTGATCTCTTAAAAGCTACAAAAAATTTGCACATCATCTGTCATGATTTTTGCATTTGTTGTCTGACGCTCTGTTCTACGGGTGGCTATTTGAGTAATGTCTTAACTCTAATAAAAAAATGTGACTGTACGTGTCCATATCTAAAGTCCTTGTACCGAAATGCACTTTCGTATACCTTGAATTACATGTTCAAGTGGAGAAAAGAGACTGCTTATGAATAAATGTAAATTTAATGCAAATGTAAAGGAATATCAATTATAAAGGAACAGCAGCAGGATTCTGCACTCAGTTACCATACGGGCAGTCACATGTTAGATAGGTCAAGTGCGCAATATACGATCACTTGGTCATGTGTGCTTGGACAAGCCACTGCAGGTTGTGTGTTGTGCCAATTAAGAGTTCACCTCACTGGGAGAAATAGCAATGGAGCGGTCAGCTAGAAAGAGTGCTAGTGAGGATGGGGGCCTAGGACGGGTCATGTGGCAGGGGTGTGACTCCAATGGCAAAGGGGCAGGAATGGCCTGGGGCAGCAAGGGTGTTTGTGTGTGTAAGCGAAGAGGTCAGTGGAATTCCACCCTGTGCAGGTATGAGGCCCCAGGCCTCTTCCACTCTAAACAGGCACATAAGTAGCCACCTACCGCCTTGCTTCTGCCAGCAAGTGTGGGCTTATTATCTTCATACCACAATGTGTTATCTGACCTGATTTCAGTGGGGGGGGGTCAGAGATAAGACTGTTTGTTTTTACTTCTCATTTGTTTCAGGTTTGTTTTTTTCTGGATGTACAGAAGATATTGCCAGTTAGGTATTGTTCCACATCTCTAAACGAGGAACTGCCAAAGGGCTAACTGTGACATGGAGTTAAATGTCTGAACGATGGTCTGATGCTAGGAAATAAGGAGCCCGGAGCTCTGCCTTCAAATCAGATAATTGTTACATACAGCACAGATTTATTAAGCATGCAGGGTTACAGCATACCGTATGTGGAAAAAATGCATGTTGGAATATTACAGGGCCACATGTTTAATTGCTGGCATTTCTACAGGGAGCCCTTTAATTTTCCGAGGTTCACATAGCAAGCTTTATCATGCCTGGAAACACCTGGCTCTTGCGAGTCTCTCCCGACCTTGTAGACATTCGCATAGCACTGGCTCCTTATCTGGGAGGGTACAGGAGATCATCCAAGCACATTAACATGTTCTTCCCTGCAAAAACACTACTAATACTTGCTGGAAAACCAGCACGGCTTCATAGGGGCCAAAAATTTTTCAGTTTAACTGAATCAATAAAATAAATGTATTGAGCCTCTTTTTTCACACTGCCCAAAGGTAGCATTCTAAGCCACCTTGGACAGAGGTGTCAGCTAAATCAATAATAATAACCTGAAATGAGCATTTATTCATATTTTTTAGTTATACATTAAATTTAAACATTTTACATCTCTTTAAGTTTGCAACATTAAAACAATGTGTGAAATTGTCATTAACACCTGTCCTCTAATTATGATTGATGAGTCAAGACATACTAGTAATAAAGTTAAGAGTAATTTAGTATAAGCCATTGTGTGGTATTTCCTTAAAATTAAGGCATGACATTGTTAGCATTTAAGGAGTTAACTTATGACTAGAGACTAAAAGAGGTGGGCACTCACACGAACGCCCACGTTGATGTTGTGAGAGTCAATCTGTGCTCTTAGATCCTTGCTGGCCCGCTTCTGGCCCAGGAAGTTCTTTAGGAACTTGGTGCTGTATTTAAGGTTGTCCCCACAGACCCCCCACTGCCAAGCCTCGCGGTGCTGCAGGTCTGGCGAGTCATCACATGTGCAGCGCTCCATGCGGCCAGAGCTGCAGGCCTTGGCCAGCGCGTGCGACAGGGCAGCCGAAGAGATCGCCAGTAGGAATGCAGTCTCCTTGAATCCTGCGAGAAACGTATGGACAGCACGTGGTCAGGCTGGTTGTGCATTGAAGTGTGCAAATCATTTTGAGAATATACTGTCCAACAGTACTCATGGATACACAGTGTTGTATGCATAACTGTTACATAATTACCACCAAGGTATAATTCCTTAGTAAGGGTGTAGGAGTCTGCCCCCCATATTTTTAAAAATAATTACATCCCTTAATTTTCAGAACTGCATTCCCATCTGATATCCAACACATATCCCTAGGCTATAATTCTTTGAAAGCGTTATTAAACGCACTTTTGAAAATTAGACTAAGGGAACAGGATAACTGGAAAATAAAGAACAGACTAACGGTTTAAACCAAGGGTGACAATTTATTTTTATGTAACAAGGTAATTTGTCTCCAAACTAATCTCTCAGATCCATATCCATAAGGATGGCTCCCACTGTTTGTGTAACCAGGAGCCATTACTAGGGTGTATTTTGATCCAATTAATTATTATTTTGACTAGGAAGAGATTTTTCCCAGATGAAAGTGAGGGATCTCACCGCCCTTTTCCTCTGGGATCTGCGTTCTTTTCCAAGCTAAAAATACCACCAGTTCTACGCAGGACCGGCGTACAGGAAAAGAAGGCCTTCAAATCCTTCATTACCTCAAAGTTGGTTTGAATGTGATTCAACTCCCCAGCCATATTTTTGAGCTACTGGAGACACATGAATGTATTTTAATTTCATTTTTTATTTCAAAATGCATTACATTTTGTCACTCAATTTATACATTATGAACAATGGAAAATTGGGGACAATCATTCATGTAATGCCTTTTCTGAAGGAAACCATTACTTTAGAAGATAGGCCAAAAGCCCATTAGTATAATCACTAATCATAAAGCCAGCTTTATGGTACAAGAATCCTTCTTGCTGTACTACACATTTAATATACTTCTCTCCTTCACCAAAATAACTCTGCCTCTCTCCATAGACTGAAGTTCTAAAACCTGGGCATTGAGAAACTACTGACATATTGTTCGCACCTCTCTTTAACACGCTGCCTCGGCCATCCATGCTGCAGTTCCACCTCTCATTGCGGAACTGGTAGCGGCACTCCAGCAGGCTGAGACGAACAGACTCCCTCAGGGTCTCAGCCAAGCCCGGCTCCCTGCGGCAGAGACGCTTCTGCCGGCGGGTCAGAGTGAGCTGCTCGCATTGCTTCAGGTGCGCTTTACCTGAGGGAGGCTCATTGGACATGGGAGCCGGTAAAAACACAAGAGGCTCCCTTCCAGTCAACCTATAAGAGGATGAAGAAGGCCAAGGTGAATTTTATTCATTTGGCAAATAGTTGCTGTAATGTGAATAAGTGGTCAAGATACCAGCATGAGAAAAATTCCTAGTGACCCCAATGTCTCATGTATACTGAGAATAAAAATGTTTGATTTTCGAAAGAATATCAATGAAAATACATGTTTATCGAATCTCCCTTGAAACAAACGATATTTCACAAATTTTCCCTACTCTAAAGTTACTGCTCCAGCATTTTGTACATATCTCATGTTAATTACAATTTTTAAAAGTACACATAATATATTCAACATTCTAAGCAAAGAAAAACAATATGGCTAAACCATTATATAAAAACAGCTAAGATTTTGTTTATTCTCCAATTATAAAATTCTGTGTAAGGAGAAAAAAAATGAAAGAGAACATATTACTAGTCTGAAAAAAATATCAGTAACTGACAGTGTTTAATATATGTAAATTATTATTAGTAAGGGTGCTACTGTTTTTGTAGCATGACTATAAATCGGGAGATGAATATTATAGCATCTTTGTTATATATGACATTACAAATTCGTATTTTTTTTAATGAAGACAGTGGTCGGAAATTGTTTATTTTCTAAAATATATGGATTATGGTACATATCTGGGTCTAGTCAGTTTTTTTTTCCAGCAAACCCGTTTCAGTGTAATTTTCCCCATAAATTCTCGTTCGTTTCAGTGTAAACTTTCTTTAAGTATTTTTAAAGCGTTTAGAGTTCATGTTTAACGCCACCCTATGTTTAGCAGCTAATTATAACTTCAGTAAGTTTGCCAAAAAAAAGGCATTAGACAAAATATGAAATAAGCAAAAAGAAAAAGCAAAGCAGTTGAGGCAAATATGCATTTCAAGGCGAAGAGAATGAACCGTGTGGTAAAATGCTCAGAAATCACTACAGACAGAGTTATTATTATTATTATTATTATTATTATTAATAATAATAATAACAACCATTGTGTGTCAGTAATATGATTCATGTTTTTTTTTTTTTTTTTAAATTTTCTTTTTCCATCATTTCCATCAGTACGGAGCTGTCCTACTGTACAGATGCGGCTTCGTTTCTGACGTACATTCAACATCTCTGAGGTATTTTCACTCACCGAATTTGACAAAAATGGAAAAAAATATTTAAAATGTTAACTCTGTTGCAGTTGTAATTCGGGTTGAACGCAACAGAATGAGAAAACGACACAGAAGTGAGACCAAACCCTCTCTCTGTCCTTCGCTTCAGCACCGAATTTCGCGTCCGAAACAGTGACTCCCCCGCTGCCTCAGTGAGCATCTTTAGACACTTCTGAAGGACTATGGCGGCAGCTACTGAACGTGAGCCGTAAATGTCAATGAAAACTCGGAGACCGTTAAAAGGACGCTATTTTGTTATGTAATTTGACCGTAAGAAGAGGTAAGAACGAGATAAGTGAGGAATGCGACGTGCTGCTGACCCGAAGTAGGCGGACGTGTGCGAGAGCAGCACGCAGAGCACGAGCAGTCTCAGCAGGCGCGCGGTCCTCGGGAGCCCGGGCCACATGGTTCCAGGCGGCCGCCGCTCTTCATGTCGCTCCGTCTCCTGCGCGAAATCAGTCTTCACCTCGTGCCCACGACGCCTCTTAAACGACTCTTAATAGGGGCACGCGCTCATCCCACCGCAGGACAGGTGCGGTCCCCAGAGGGGCGAGGCCTCCGGGGAATGCGCAGGGCTGCCATTGGCCTGTCCTGGAGAGCAGAGCCCCGCCCACACAGTCACTAATAAGCCCCTCCCACTTCAGAGCGACTTCAGGTGTCTCAGTCCTTCGCTGCGGGGCGTGGACAGAACAACTTTATTTTTTTAAATTTTTTTTTAATTTTTTTTTTAACTCTGGGCATTTTGGAGATACAGGTCTTGGAACACCTGCGGTTATTTGCCTTCTCTATATTAGGGTAAGAAAGGAAGTTTTCGACATTTTGATCCTCCTTATTACTCTAATTTCATTACTCAACATAAAAAGCAGTAAAACCAGATCAGCATTTAATAACTCAATGTTGCTGTCACATTGGGGGGGCGCAGTGGGTTGGACCGGGTCCTGCTCTCCAGTAGGTCTGGGGTTCGAGTCCCGCTTGGGGTGCCTTGAGATGGACTGGCGTCCCGTCCTGGGTGTGTCCCCTCCCCCTCCGGCCTTACGCCCTGTGTTGCCGGGTAGGCTCCGGTTCCCCGTGACCCCGTATGGGACAAGCGGTTCTGAAAATGTGTGTGTGTGTGTGTGTGTGTGTGTGTGTGTGTGTGAGAGAGAGAGTGCTTTTCACTGGTAGATGGATGAGTGACTCATTGTAAGCAGTGTAAGAACAAAGTGTGGGCTGATATTACTACAAACTGTTCACTGGAAGTCACTTTGGAGAGAAGCGTCTGCAAACTGATAAATATATAAATAGAGAGGTCAAAAATACCTAAGTCACCACCTCTGCGTCCTTTGGTAGTAAGAGCCATGCCAGTAACATACAGTACACTTTTAATTTGATTTAACTGAGAAGAGATGGATAATCGGGGGCGCGGTGACGCAGTGGGTTGGACCACAGTCCTGCTCTCCGGTGGGTTCAAGTCCCGCTTGGGGTGCCTTGCGACGGACTGGCGTCCCGTCCTGGGTGTGTCCCCTCCCCCTCCGGCCTTACGCCCTGTGTTGCCGGGTTAGGCTCCGGTTCCCCGCGAGTCTGTATGGGACAAGCGGTTCCGAAAATGTGTGTGTGTGTGTGAGATGGATAATCAGTTTGTGGAAATAGCTTCTAAATAATCAGCCGACACCATATAGAAAATAACTAGTTGTTAAGTGTAATTTAATGAGACTGTGATGTATGTGGCATTGTGTCGCAGAGCACCTGGAAAGAGCCATTAGGCATGGGTTTGTTCCCCGTTCACTTTGTATGGAGTTTGCATGTTTTCCTTGCGTGGGCTTGTAGGTGCTCCGGTTTCCTCCCACAGTCAAAAGATATATGATTCCGGCGGACTCATAACCCTACATCACCCATAGTGTGTGAATGTGTGTTTTTCTAATATGATATTCCTCATTCTTTAGTTTTCAAACCAAACCAAACTAAAATCTTCCCCGTTAACCGGTCCTAATGTGTTTGTGGAAACGGGCCGAATATGGAAAAAACTGGATATTAAAATGACTTATTCCATTGTTTTCATACGGAAAAAAATCCAATTTGTTCCAGCCCACATCCCAATTTTACCCCAAAAATCACCGTAAATGATACATAATGACATAAGGAAAATCAGTGCAACGCATTAAAACATTATGCAGTTTTTCGGATTTTTGTTCCCGGAAAATAATTTTTCGAAATCCTTCTTTACCGCATTGCCTCCGGCGATGCGTGTTTGAATCGCGCGCGTGTCAACCAAGCTTTCATGAATCGCACCCGGGCTTCCAGCAAGCATGGCCATCATAAATATAATGAAAAGTTTCTATCTATGTATGATTTTTACAGTCTATATTTATAATGCCCGTAAGTGCAACTGATTTTCTTTTACTTCATAATATTTTCTGTTTAAAATCTTCTCCCGTTTACTTTAAATAAATAGAAAAATTCCCTAAAGATAAGTTATTTCATAATTGTTATATTTCTCTGTGGGGGCACACATTCTGGCTCTATAAGCACGAGCTGGAAATTTAATTAATCCATGAAGTGTCCGGTGTATATAAAAATGAAAAAAAAAAAAAAAAAAAAAAAAAGATTTAATAAAATGAAATGACCGCGTGTGCATGCACTTGAGGCTACAAGTCACATTAAAATAAATGAATACAGTAATAATAAAAGTAAAGCGCACAGTGCCGCTCTCTGTCACACCGCCGATCGGCGCACTTTCCAAATCAATCACTGCGTCTCAGTTTGTCGCCTGGACCGAATTTCGCCTCTGTCAGGACTCGAACTCACAGACCGTATATAACAGTCTGCACCGATTAATAAATAAAATTAATTTATAAATAAATTTGCATTAAGTGGTATTAATAATCTCGGAGTGGATACTCGAAAACCAGCGCATCGAGACCGAATAATGGACGAGTGTATTTAGAGAGCAGAAAGAGATGAGACTGGGGACGGAGGCGTAGTAGTGGCAACAAACGCTTCCCCCATTTCCTGTTTTTAATTAATGGCCATCTATTCATCATCCGTCTGACCAGTAGTTGTGTCTAAGGGCTGATGGACCTTTAGGGCTGTGTGACATCAGTATCCTGGGATCACTGTGGTCATAAGTGTAAACAAAGTCCTTGTGCTATGCATCCTTCTAGCTGTGTATTTGAATGAATGAATGAATGAATGAATGAATGAATGAAACGGCCTTGATCCCAGAGAGAAACTTTACTAGGTTGTGTGGGGACAGCTAATAGTATACATACATACATTTATTATTTGGGACAGCTGGTAGTGTAGGGGTTAAAGCTACTGCCTTGGCCCCCACAGGTTGCAGGTTCCATCCTCACCTCCAGCTGTAGTACTGTTGAGTATAGTACTTACCCTAAATTGCTCTAGTACAATAACCCAGCTGTACAAATGGGTAAATAATTGTAGACTATCACTGTAAATTGCTTTAGAGAAAAGCATCAGCTAAATGAATAAATGTATGTATGATAGTGTAGTGGTTAGAGCTGGACCCATCCAATCATGGATAGAACTTTTGGACCCACAGGTTCAAACCTCATCTCCAGCTGGTACTTATTCTAAAAATTGCTCCAGTGAAATACCCAACTGTGCAAATGTAAGTAGATGAACATTGTAAGTCACTTTGGAGAAATGCGTCAGCTAAAGAAATAGATGTAAATGTGTCAGCATACAATGTACAACTCATACTGTACATCCATACTCAGAGTGATGAAACAGATGTTAGGTAATGAACCATGTTAAGAAATAAGCAAGTGTATCTACACAAGTGATGTGGTGAGGTGTATTGAGATGGCAGAGAGCAGCTCAGCACCAATCATAATAAAGAGAGACATAAAGACGAAAGGCAGTGTGATGCTGCAGGTAGAAATGACCTCCTGCAGCTCCTTGGAAAACCTTAATTGAGTCAACCTGTTGACCAAGGTTGCGTGTGGCGGATGGGAATCGCTGTCCATGGTGGACCGGAGCTTATCTAGTGTCTATTTCCATGAGACATGAGACAACCATCAGGGAATCTGAACCAACCTTCCGGAACAACATGTTGAACCTGCCACCATCCAGCATGGTAATACCACTGTCCTACCATTCCACAGTCTGTCGCTGAGAAACAAATGTTTGGAATTTCATTAAAATGTGATGTCGATGAACTGATGAGCAATAAGGAACAAGAAAGATAACAGCATATAAGCAGACATCTATGTATAGAAATAAACTATCACCAAATGCTGTCAACCTTTTTGGGCAAGTAATGCTGTCATATTTCATACTTAATTTCTTGTGACTGTGTTTCAAATGGCATCTAGAAATTATCCACTTACATGTCACTGGATAGACAGTGAAAGTGTTGATGCCGGGCCATATCTGCATTATTTTAAAATCTCTTATTATGGGCGATGACATAAAATATTAATTTTTTAAATTAATTTTCCCTTTTCATTTCCACAGCAGGAGCTCAGCCCCCTCTAGTGGTTCTAATATAAATTCTTAATAACATGGTGATAAAAGCACTGCGGGGGGTGTGGTGGCGCAATGGGTTGGACCGGGTCCTGCTCTCCGGTGGGTCTGGGGTTCGACTCCTTCTTGGGGTGTCTTGCGAGAGACTGGCATCCTGTCCTGGGTGTGTCTACTCCCCCTCCAGCCTTGCGCCCTGTGTTGCCAGATTAGGCTCCAGCTCCCCGTGACCCTGTATGGGACAAGCAGTTCAGATGGTGTGTGTGTGTATGTAAGCACTGTACAAATTGTTTACATGTATGTATTTTGCAGGGTATCAGCCCACACCCCTTATTCACCAAGGTGACTTAGACTGCTAGATACACTACTTACACTGGGTCACTCATCCATACATTAATGGAACACACTCTCTCTGTCACTCACACACTATAGGGAACCTGAGCAGCATGTCTTTGGACTGTGGGAGGAAACCAGAGCACCTGAAGACTTAAACTGCATCACTCATCCATACATCAGTGGAACATACTCTCTGTCACTCACATACTATGGGTGTGCCTGAGCAGCATGTCTTTGGAGTGTGGGAGGAAACCAGAGCACCTCAAGGAGACTCACACCAACTCCACACAGAGTGAGCAGGGTTCGAACCCACATCCTCTTACACCACCCAGGTGCAGTGAGACAGCAGTACTACTCGCTGTGCCACCCACCCAGCCTTCTCACAGCCCTGTAGGTGCCCGGCTGTCTGTAGCTCTTGCTGTGAATAATGACAATGAAATTTTGTCAAGATTCCTAGTCCCTACAAATAATAAGAAAAAAACCCTCCATAAATACGATACTGCTACTACGATTCACAAGAAGGATGGTGTTATGTGAGTTATGTACTGTGCTAGGTCTGTGCCAGATATTGCACTTTGCATTTAGGTGAAAGACCTACAATACTGTATTCTATTTTTTTAATTTTATTTCTTATTATAGAACATCTTACTAATGTATATCATTTCCACATCTTTTTTTATAACAGCTGGAGGAAACCGACACAAACCAGGCGAAAACACGCAAACTCTACACAAAAAGAACCAACGCTTCTGACCTTGCTGCTCCGCTTTTTTTGCATTAAATGTTGAAATAATACAGAGAATATCATCTGTAGGTGTGTTTCATTTGTGAATGTTAAGTGTGCAGTATATAATAATTGCATAAATGCATAATTGTGACCTTAACATTGTAAGTCGCTTTGGAGAAAAGTGTCAGCTAAATGAATAAATGTAAATTTAATGTAAATATAAATATAATAGCTGCAAAAGAGCTGAACAAACACTGATATACTGTATTAGAGAATTATTAATGAAGGGAAACTACCTTGTTGTGTTGTGTTATGATGATTAATGTTAATTATTGAAGTAACTGTCCATTTTAATGGGATTTGCTGAGATTTTAATATCAATGGTTGTCAGTTTGGGGGCTCAGGGTTACATAAAAACGTTACAATTGAAATTAATAGTAATTATGTCTTTGAGCTACGAGAGCTCACCTCAGAAGATTTTTCCAGAACGTTACCTTCCTTAGATAAAGGAAGACTGTTTGAATTTTGGAAAACTACTTCCCAAACACTTTCCCCAGCCATTTTGTTTCGCCACAAACACAACCCATGTAATTTGCAATTTGGTTAAATAGTCACTGAATAGTAGGGTTTTAACTTAAGAGCAGTATAGAACTTGTACGTGAAATCATGGCTTGGGGTCCAAGGAGACTTCTGAGGAACAGCTATTTTACAACATAATGCTGTGTGACGTCAAAGGGAACAGCATTTATGGGAACATGGATGGAATGAGAATCGGTGTTATATGTAGATGGTAAATTCGTGATTTGTCAAAGTCTCTGAGAAATTTGACAGTAAGGGCACAGATAAAGGCTTCACTATACGTTTCCTATGTCCGCCGGAAGACGGAAATGCTCGATCGCAGGGCGGGTGCAGCACGAATGACTCCGTCATCTTTCATTTTGTTGGCAGCAACGGGACCCTTCGCTGTAACCGCCCACTGCTGTTTAGGTAATTTCTATAGGCCATCGTCCCTATGAGGCGGGACTATCAGCCGTGCCCTACAGTGGGATTGGCTGAGATCATGAGATAGGTGTGGTTCGTGACGTGCCCCGTTCGGGTTCTCAAAAGACGCCATTTTGTCGTTAGCAGAGAAGTGGAACGCAGGAGGACGAGCGAGAAGCCGGGACACTTTGGCAAGTATATTCTAATGCAGTGGTTCTAGTTGTTATCCTTGTTCAACTTAAAATACTGTCACTTTTCTTCGTTTGCTATTTGATATCCACGTGTTTTCCACCCAACTAGATACAGTTGTCTATGTTATTAGGCGAGCAGTCTCGTCGAATAGGTGTAGCTAGCTAGCTAGCTAGCTAGCAGCCTAGCCCTAAAAGTTAGCTACTAGCAGCTGGCTTCAGGTGTCACTGCTAGGTGGAGATAATTGTGGTTAAAAGTCCATAATCGCCTTTTCTGTTTAAATTCTTTCGTGTGCACTTTTTTTCTGCTGTCTATTTCATTCAACGTTATTGCTTGTGGAGAAAAACTTAAGTTAAAAATAAAGCAGTTTGTGTTAGTCGTGATGTCATGATGATCTTTGTTTCTCTGTATCATGACGTCGCAATGGTTGTGTATTGTGGAACTGTTGGTTTAATCATTCATTGTAGTTAGATCTTACTTAATTGTTTGTTTGCTCCTGCCCCCCCCCCCCCCCCGGCCTAAAGACTAAACTTATTATTATGGGGTGACTATAGTATTTGTGGGTTTGAATAGTGCCTAAGTTCAAGCAGGAGAAATGTGGTGTATAAACGTAATTAAACAGAAGACATGATCATCATCCTGGTTATGCTTATGTTATGGCTGTTGTCCTGTAATCTGGAGTTATCATCTGAAACACTGCTCCTGATTTGTTAATCACTCATGAGCAGTGTGGAAATGTGGTTCAGATGTACCCCAGGAGACTTAATGCTGTTACTGTGGCAAAGGAAGCTCTACTTACTATTGTGTGGGGAATGAGTACTCATGCAAGTGGCATTTTTCCAGTTATTAAAAATAAAATCCTTTGACAAGTTTTAAACTTGGAATGCTTAAGTGTCCAATAAAAACTTGTTGGGCAAATGTATGTATCTGTTAAAATCCAGAAAATGGTGTTTGCCTTCCAAGACCTTTGAAAGTTCTGTAACGTGGTTTAGAGAGTGCAGTGTGCTCGAAAGCCACAGAAAACCATCTGCTAGGTATTTCATTCCTATTACATTTACAATACTTCAATTAAATAATTGGAAAAATCAGGCATCACAGATTTTCTGCAGATCATTCAGGTTGGTTGGAGGGTGCTGCTGGACTGCAACTTTCAAAAAGCGCTATCGATTCTCAGTGGGGTTGAGATCAGACTTTGACTAGGCCGTTGGAGGACTTTGAGCCACTCCAGTGTTGTCCTGGCCTTGGGATTGTTGTCCCAAGCCTTAGTTTCCGAGCTAGCTGAAACAGGTTCTCTTCCTGTATTTAGTACCATCCATTTTATAATCTTAGGCTTTCCAGTCCCTTCATAAGAAAAGCATCCACACAACATTATGCTGCCACCACCATAATACTTCAGTGTATGTGTTTTTAGGAAACATTGCTACAGTGGAGTGTTAGCTTTGTGTCATACGTAGCACTTAATTTTGGCTGGAAAAGCTGTAACACCCCCCCCCCCCCATTCTTGCTGACATACTACTTAACGTATATTCTTGAGTAATGGATTCTTTATTTTCACCATTTGAAAAACGTCAGTGTTATGGAGAGTTGTTGATATTGTGAACTCATGCACATGTACTCCAGTTTCAGCAACTGACTTCTGTAGTTCCTTCAAAATGATGGCTAGCATTTGTTCCTTCCATTACCAGTTTACATGTGGGTTTTTTTTTTTCCCTTTTTGATGGATGGCCTCCTTTACACAGCAACTGGATCGTGCAGTACACCTTCAACTTCCTGATGATGGCTCCAGTAGTGGTCGATGGGATATCCAAGCATTTTTTTTTGTACCCTTTTCTTGACTTAAGTGATCCAAATGCATCTTTTACTTCGGTGGTATGCTGTCCAGTCTTCACTTTTGCAGTGGGATCACAACTTGGCTAATGACACCAGTGTTTTTTTTAATATCCAGAAATGTGACCTTTAATTACTTAGTGGTGGAAACTTATTCAGTTATATCCAAATAAGGGGCAGATGTCCTATTTGGGAACAATTTGTGAGTTAAAGCGTTGGCAGCACAGGGGCTTTGAATATTTATGCAAGTAGCACATTTGTTTTCCATTTTATTTTTAATATCTGAGGACAAATAACTATAATTTTGGCTTTTGTAATAGACTGTTGGTGTGATTTTTGTTTTGTAATAGACTTTGTGGAGGTGGTGATTTGACCCAGAATACAACAGTTAACAATGTAGACACCTTTAAATACACACGGAGACAATGTCTACAACTGCTTGTCCAGAGCAGGGTCGTGACAAGCCAGAGCCTAGTTCGGCAGCACGGGGGGTGCTGAAGGGGGAGCGGACACACCCCTAAGCAGGACTCAAACCCCGGCCAAACTCACTGTGACCCCCTCCACCTTTAAATGGACTGAAAGTAATGTTGTTCCCTATTGATAATGTTAAAGTTCAGAGGATCACAGATAACATGGTGGTTTAAGGAATTGTTTCCACCAGTTCCAGTAACCACCACTTCAATACAGGGTTTTGGTGGTCCAGAATCTGTCCTGGGATGCATAAGGCACAAAGTGCAACACACCCTGAATGTGATGCTGGGGGATACCCATTCAGAGTCAATTTAGAGTGAGTACCTTGTGCAAGGGAGGCTAGAGCTGGAGGTGAGATTTGAACCTGTGATCTTTGGATCCAAAGGCAGCAGTTGTAACCGCTTCTGCCCCAGCTGGTTAAATTCACCAGTTCACCTGAAATGTGTGTCTCTAGACTGTAGGTGGAAACCCACGCAAACAGAGGGATGCAAGCTCCATGCAGTATTAGGTCTGAACTCAAGGCCCAGGAGCTGTGAGATGTCTCTACTACCTACTGCAATGCTATGCTACTCTGGATGAGGAACTTCCAGTGTATTATTGGAATCTTCAGAAAGGAGAACTGGTGTTGCACCACATCTTAAACATTTTGTTTCAGCAGATATCTAGTTGTAAACAAATTGTGATTAGCTTTGGTTGCACTTTGATATCCCACAGGCTTTTACACTTTTTTTCCTGTCTGTGATGAGGGTATTCTGTGGTTTATGTTGGAGGTGATTGTTACACAATTGTATATCCATATAAATTTCTATTGAAAATAATTTTTGGCTCAGTATTACGTGAAATGATTAACTACTTCCTGTTTTTTTCAGGGACATTTGCTGGTTTTTGTCCTAAAGATGTTTGTATTAAATTTGCTGTCCTAATTTCTTTTCATACATATCTGTGCATATTTTCACTAAACAGCTGTAACTACAGCTTGAACCCCTTTTCATGGTTTTGCTTACAATAAATTTTAGCCTGCTTTATAACAGAATGCAGATGGTGCTCCACCCATTAGAATGCCTCAGTATGGGTGTGAGGGATGAAGATGTCAGTGCTACACATTTTCAAACATTTTGCTTTTTCCACTGAAGGCCTGTGAAAATATTGCATTGCTCTCTGTATCAGCTGGCAGAATGAAATGTCCAGGAACATTTTGTGCAGTCATCTTTCTTCCTGTTATGTCCCTTGTGTGTGTTGGGGGGCTGACTGACTGTTAGTCTGGCAGTTTTAATTGGGGAAAGTGGCTCATGGTTTGAAGGAATGAGTTAAAATGTAAATGTGGTCTGTCCGTAGTATGTATGATTATGTTCAAATAGATCTCTGGTTGACTTATCTGTAAAACAATGAAGTTTGTCACATAGTGGTAAATGCTGTATTAACACTTAAAGGGCTGCAACTGGGCAGGTGTTGCAGATATCCTACCTTGAAGTGACAATTATCAAGTTTACTTGGTGTGTGTCTTTAGCTTTTCTCTGAGATACATGAGGTCAGCTGCAGACAGGCTGCTGTTATGTTTTCTTGTTGCACTTAGTATGTTATAGCACTGTGTGGCTTAATATTTAGCATTCGTGATGTATGCAGAACTTTATTGGGTTTGACAACATGGCTCATTAAATACTTGTTTTACTACCATCATATTGGTGTCTAAAAAGTTGGGCATACTTGGCTTAGTTTGGAGCAACTATATAGTGTTTGGCATTACTGACACATTAATCTTGAAAGGTGGTAATTTATTGCATTTGTGTTGCATCTAAATTTAGGTATGTGAAACTTTCTGCATAGGTCTCCTGTTTTAATGAAGCTGACTGATATAAGCCTCCACAGGGTTTTGCTGGCTGGAGAACAATGTTTTCAAACCTTATTTAAAATTTTATTACAGAATTGCACACTCATTGGCTCTGCTGTCTTCAGTGTTGCTGGTGACCCCTCTCAGGTTTAATTTACAGGTGTATCATTACCTCTCCCCAGGAAGGTAAATGATACTCTTCCAACAAAGCAGGTTTACAATAGTTACTTATCTGACTTTAGCAACAGCAGAGCAATCTATTTCTTCTCAAATATGTAAAATTAAGCATGAAATATAAGCTTACTGGAGTCTTTTTTTATTTTGAGTGTTTTTCCAGGGAAGGACTTTTAAATTTCATGTTTGTTTTGTTCTTATTCTGACAATGTGCTGTATGTGGTTAAAGAAATGGCATCAAGTTCTTTTGAACTGCAGGTCAAATGATCAGTAATAGTTTCTGGTCATGAGGTAAATGCTGCTGTTCACATTATATTCACCAGAAACTCTCTCTTGTTAAAGGAAAGCTTTATAAAAGTGTCTCACAATATGAGCTGGTATTTTCAGTTACAGTAAGCTGAATATGGTAAAGTTCATTGTCATGCGTTAATCTGGTGACTGTGAGGACAGGACCTTTTTTTTTGAACATGAAAGACACCACTGTGGGGCTATTGTGACAGCATTAAGTCACTGATAGCTGAGCCAGTTAGTGGAATGTGTTTCTCAGCACTATCTTAGATTATATGGCTCAACATTTCCATAGGAGCTTCAACAAATACTTCTACAGTCCAGTCATGGATAACTGCTCACAACTACACCCATCTTTTTTCTGTAGAAAGCTGCACATTAGGTCAAGTATGATATCAAAAGGGGAATTGAAAATGTAGGGTTTGGTTAGGATGTTTACACATGCTGTGTGATTCACTGGGACATTTTTAATGTATCAGCCAAGCCAGCTGGTGAGAAGTCATATGGAGTAAATCAGTTATGACTTGAATTAACTACACCAGTGGTATTGCAAGAAAAGTTACATTGCCTGTGGTGGCACAATTAAGTGTTTAACTTTTTGTCAAACATCGATTAATCTGTTACTAGTAGTAGTAGTAGTCTGTGCTAGCTCACAAGATAGCTGTTTTCCAAAAAGTTAAATATTCATCTTAAATGTAACATGTTGAACCATCTCTGTTAGCTAAATTTGTAAACTTGTGGTGCTGAAATTGGTTTGCAATTTCAAAATGATATATTTGCAGTATTGCCAAATTCTGTCTTTTAGCCGTGTTTTGTCCTCAGGGTATTGCTTTTGTCTTGTTGCCTCACTAAATATACACCATTTACCCAGCAACATATCAGTTGTCCTTGGAGTTTCGATTACCAAAGAACTGATGTTGATACGTCATGTTGTAATGTTACTGCTTCTGTAACATATCTAGAATGGTTTGAAGGACAAGAATAGCACGTAACCAAAGCCACAACAAAATATGTGAAATGCTGTATTAGTGTGATTAAATTATTCAAGCTGTTAGTCCAAATGATGAAATAGTAAATTTGTTCCCTTCATTTTAGTGATGCTTCTGTGTATTTGATTCTTGTCTGTAAATGGTAAAATCATAACACGTGTCAGGGTTTTTCCTTTAGGTTTGTTATCTTTTAGCTTTTTTTTTTTTTTCTTCTTGCACAGAAGTCAAGATGGGGAATGTTTTTGCAAACTTGTTCAAGGGACTCTTTGGGAAGAAGGAGATGAGAATTCTCATGGTAGGGCTGGATGCAGCAGGAAAAACAACCATCCTGTACAAACTCAAACTAGGAGAGATTGTAACTACTATTCCCACGATTGGTGAGTCCTTGCTTTTCCTATTCCCTTGCCTTATTCCAACACCACTGAACCAGTGTGGTACAGCCAGTGGCTGTGGTTTCCACCTGGGTTTCTTTCCAAAGTCTGTAGGGAGGTTCCGTTTCATCCCACACTCCAAAGGTATGTTCTTGCAGACTATCAGACTATGCCCTCCCTTACGGTGAAGAAAATGTGTTTGCTGAGACTCAACTTTGACCTTGACGTTCCCTTTCGCATTCCTAATGACTGAGTTCTACCAGTAGAGTATTGCTTTCAGTATACTGGGCCTTGCCTGTAAAAAATTTTTTTGTTTCACTCTTTGACATTCTATTTGTCTACCTCCTGGTGTCTCCAGTTTTTAAATACAGCTGCTTTTTCACACTAGTGAAATGAGTTCTGTGGTAGAGAAATTTTGACATGAATTGTTGAAAACCTCTAAACATTTCTCTTCCTTTTTGTAGGTTTTAATGTTGAAACGGTAGAATACAAAAACATCAGTTTTACTGTGTGGGATGTTGGTGGTCAAGACAAAATCCGACCTCTATGGCGACATTACTTCCAGAACACGCAAGGTGAGTTAGTGCTGGTGTGACAATGATTATTTGTCCCAGGCCATATGGTGCCTCCTTCACCGCTTCTCTACTTCTGCAGGGCTCATCTTTGTGGTTGACAGCAACGATAGAGAACGTGTGAATGAGGCTCGAGAGGAGCTGACACGAATGCTGGCAGAGGATGAATTGCGGGACGCTGTCTTGCTCGTTTTTGCTAACAAACAGGTGAGGTTCACCTGCAGATACCATGGTACAGCTTTCAACTCTTACATCTAAGTCCTGTGGTTTTCATAATCCACACTGAATGATGTCTCTTTCTCTGTATTCCTTTCTATATACCAGGACCTGCCCAATGCAATGAATGCAGCGGAGATCACAGATAAGCTTGGCCTCCATGCTCTGCGGCAGCGCAACTGGTATATCCAGGCCACTTGCGCTACCAGTGGAGATGGCCTGTATGAGGGCCTGGACTGGCTCTCCAACCAGCTCAAGAACCAGAAATGATCCATTCCATGTTCAATGTGTCAGGGATAGCACTGATTTCAGCCCTGGCCCACTTTTTCACCTATTCTGTCTCTCCTCACCCCCCTACACCCTTCCTTTTTGATCTGGGCCTTGGGCCTGGTGCTGCCTCATGCGTATGTACGCCTGTGGATAGCAGTGTGCGTTTGCGTGCGTGTGTGTGACTGCGTCTGTACATGTTTGCTGGGAGTGGGAGCAGCCCTGGTGTGCCTTTAAACATTTTCCATAGAGGCAGCCTTCATTTGGAGCAGTGAGCAGGAAATGCGTGTTTCAGATTACAAGGATAGAAGCGGGGGTGGAAACTCTCTCAAATGGGGAAAAAAATTGAACCACCAGTGTGAACACTGAGATGTAAATTAAAATCGTGACCCGCCATTTATAATCACAATGTAACCTGTATCAGGTTTGAAGAGAAACATTTTCTCTCCTTGATCCTTATGCCGCTGGGTGATAAATTGTTACTAGATATCCCAAGAACATATGGCTGTGGTTGTCTTACAAACACTACCTTTTTTTATGGAGACCATGAAGCACAAGCCTGCCAGTGAGTAGGGTTTTGCTTCAGCTCTTCATTTAGCCTCAGATGGAAGATTAATGCTTCATGTATACAGCTTACAAAGCTGGTAGTGAAATCAGTTGTTTTTGCCTTTTTTTTTTTTTTTTTTTTTTTTTTTTTTTAAAAAATATTTCAGGATGTCAAACCTTTCGGTGGTAGGATTTCACAAGGTGCGAATGGGCTGGACTTCACAAGCTTTGATCCTTGTGCTAAAGTGACATGCATGAGTTTAGGGTTGAGCACATGCTTGAGCTGTAACTGTTTTAATCCCTATGAAACTTCATTGAATACCAGTATTCATGCCTGTTCTACAGAAAGCAGCTTCTCTGGCTTTGTATATTAAGTTTGCACAATAATGCGTAATGAAGGGTTAAGGGTCCAAACCTGCAAATGAACACTTGTTTAGCTGACACGATTGTCAGATATATTTAACGGAGTCTGCTTTAATTCATTTTACACCCTCTTTGGTAGCAGTGCTCTGCAGTTACTACATTGTCCTCTAAGGACTTTTCATATTCTCTTGTGGTGATGGAACTGTTTCACTTGTACATAATCTGAGGAGAGCAAAAGACGAAAGTAATTCTGGGGCTGCCGACCATTTTATGGGGGGAATTAAGCTCTTCTCTAGAACACTTGTGTACAAATATTGATGCATGGCAGTATATTGGACTTCCCTGAATGAAATGCACTGTTGGCTTGATTGCTGTATTGGAGGAGAATGCAGTTACTGGTGGTAAGTTAATGGAGTAAAGCTGAATCACAGCTGTTGCTTGGGATGGTCAGGCCTTTTCAGAGAGCTGCTCCCACTCTTAAGTTCACTATTAGGTGTCCCCTCCCCCCTGACTTTTTGTACAGAATACCTGCCTCCCATTGGTGTGTTGATGAACCAGGCATACAGTTGTAGTCAAATGTAAAATTACCCACAAGGCTTAGTTTTCTATGGGTGTGGGGCTTGGGATTGTGGTTGGTTTATGGGTAGAGTTGATCAGTGTGGGGCTTGAGCTATAAATCTGCAGTACTTTCACCTGTAGCTGAAGCTGTGGAGGTGCAGGACCTGAGAGTGTTGTTGAAACACTTTATTTTGTGTTAATGCGTATTGTCTGATTGCCTATGTCACAATCCAGTTATAATCAATGTTACAAATACATTTTGCAAAATTTGGTATGGTTTTTTTGACAGTCTACTGCATTCCCATTCTAGTCTTTCATTTAAAGTCAAGTTCATCCCACAGTATATCATAATAAAGGATTAATTGTCATGTATACAGGGCTAAGTACTATAGATTACATCCTTGGGATGTGTCGCAGATTCAGCAGTCTGTTACTTGAACATTTCAGTAATGCAGCACGAGCCAGGCCAGCCTGTATGAATGTGTGTAAGTTACTGTTTACTTTGGACACGGCTCAGACAGACAGCGTGGAGATGGGATGTCCCGAGTTGTGCTCGGGATGGATCGGTCTCCAGCGGCTATTAGAAGGGGTTCACAGCTTGCAGATCCCCTTCTTTGTGCGGCTCTTCACAAGTTGTCCAAGCAAAAGCAAAGTTGCGGTTAAGTTCATAAACTGAAGCTGGTACAATCCATAGCCTATGTTTGTATGTGTGTGAATTCTGCATATACATTTAACCTCTGGGGAAGGTGGCCTTTCTCTGTACAACTGGATGACTCCAATTACTAAAGCAAAATGCACCAAAATTTGCCATTGTAAAGATACTATTCAAAGATGCACATACATATTGGCCTTTTGTCTACCATGAAAGCCATAGTGCATGTAAATTCCATTTTTTGAGTATCAGTAAAGAACTGCATATACGTAAATATATTTTAACTAGGCAGTTTGCCGTTGTTCAGATGTGAAGCTTTAAGTTTGAGAAATTTGTAAGATTGTCATTTTTTTTTTTCCTAAAACAGATTTAATTCTCTTGTTTTAGCTTTTTTAATCCATCTTGTAACATCTGAGAAATGCACTATAATAAAGATATCTATTTCCATTCTTGTTCATTGCAAATTGTTTTGATTTCTCACACTTTTCAGATTGGAAAGATTTTGTGTATTGCTTTGTCTTCCCTTAAGGTGTCGATGGTATGAATCATTTTGTGGTTTGTTTTGGTGGTTTTTTTTTTTTTTTTTTTTTTTTTTTTCCCCCTCTTCCCCCTTTTGCAGGGTGCACCACAGAAACCCAGCATGAAAATTCTCATGTAAGATTTAGTTGATGGTGACTCTATGAAAGTGTTACTAGAGTACAGGCATAAAATACATTTATAGTAATGCACCGGCATCTCATGTTATAGAATTCTGAGTTTTTTTGTCATCTGATTTGTGAAAGTTGAAGTGAATGCAGTTATAGTTTAAATTTTCCTGGCCAAAAGCTGGCAGAATGACACTCTGACACAGTATGAGTGCAAACTGCTCATCTGGAGTGTGCACAGTTCATGAGTGCTCATACTTTGGATGAATTGGTCAGCTGGCATTCAGTAGGTATGTAAATACTCAGTGCATTTTTATCAGTAATTCAGTTTTAATTTGAATTGCTCAATTAACTTCATGCTGAAGGTAACTTCACAATTTTAGTGAAATAGTTTAGATTGTTACAGAATCCAGCCTGCAAATTAATTCAGGGACATTTAAGTACAATTTGTGTGGTTTAGGATAAAAGTGACAATTTGTTTAGCTGATGCTTTTCTCCAGCGTGACTTACAATGTTAAGGTTACAATTATCTACCCATTTATACAGCTGGGTAATTCAAGTGGACTGAAGTGTTAGAGCAGCACGTCCAGCTGTTTGTCCACGAAGCCTGTGTATAGACGGTATCGCCTATAGGGCTCTTAAGTCATAGATGAAACGTACTCATTTAGTAGAAGCTTTTCAAAGTGACGTACAACTCTAAATGCATTACAACAGATTGGAGAGATTTGGATGCAGACACATTACTGTATTCAAGAGTAAGTCCATTTGTCACATACCACCCTATGAACCAGCAGACTTTATACGAGTAAGTGCTAAAAGGCTTTTCTATTATTAAATTACTCTACAAAGATATGAAATGATCATAGTGGCTCTAGATGCGTAACAAGTGAGGACAACTGAAGAACCAGTATCCAGTCTAGGTCCTATGAAACAGCTCATTTCTTAAGCTGTCCTGGCTCTGCAATTCATATTTAGGTAACTTGAGCAAAGCACATGACTTTCCACCAGGTGGCAGGATGGGGCTTTTATCATTTTCAATGTCTAGGGCAGGAGGGTTCTACCACATGGTAACTTCAGCCTTTATTTTTGGTTGCTGCTTTTCATGCATTAGAATTAAACCTCTTTTAAAATTACTGAAAATAGAAATTGTCTCAACGTCCCATTCAGTGGTGCTTATTGATTCATAAGATAAGCATATATGACATTCAAAAACTTTGGGCCACTTCTATCATCTGCACAAGCAATAAAAGCTTAATAAAACCGATGCCCTTTGATGTATGCATAGGTAAGGTGCGGTAAAAATCTTGGACAGCGTAACAGTGAATAAAGACTTTTCATATTAACATTAATTTTGAGGTACCTTAAAAGTAGCTTTAAAATTAATGAAAATGGAAAAATACATATTTTCCACAAACCTTAACTGAATGCCAATTGGCTGATTAATTCCATAAACATGCACAACATTTTATATATTTATCTCTGATACTGAGCAAGACCAGACAGGAGCTGACACTGAAAAAAAAAATCCCCATTGCATTTTTATTATGAGTGAATTTTGCTAAATGGAGGTCATTTTTACCCTGAAACAGGCAGAAATTTTGTCGAAAAACAAGAGACTAGAAAATTTTATGAAAAACTATCTGAATTACTCAGTGTTGCCCAGGTCAGAAAATGGAAAGGCTGAAATGCTAAAAGTAATAAATTATCACTAAACTTTATTCTCCATAAATTTGCAGCATTTGGTACATAGTAATTTTAGTGTTGAAAGCTTTTTTATATGCAGTATCCTTGGGTATGAATATATACGTTAAACGCACATTTGTTGGGCATCTTTATGTTGATATTTTTCTGTCCCATGTGAAAAGTATGCTGCCTCCAGGTTCAAATCAGTTGTTTTCAGTGATTGACCCCGAACTTTCCTAATGGACTCAGAGGGAACCGTAGGCAATTAAACTTGAATGGAAGATCTGATGGAATTATTGAAATTTTTGGGATAAATACATTTCCACTGAACGTTCACAGAGCATCGATGCTTCAATCGTGTATTGATGAAGTTTCTTGAAAACCAAACATCCCCAAAGTTTTGGAGGACCTACATTTTGAAGCAGCATGACTGCAGATTGTGAGGTGGTTGCAAACTGTTCAGACACTACGCTGGATCCCAGACATCATCATCAGCAACCATATCGATACTTCTGACACTTTTTGTTTCTCCAGGCATCTTCTGGAACCTTCTGCAATTGTCATCATCCACAACATGGACGTTCCATATTCTCAGGAGCTCCTCTGAAGGAATGACCTGTCAAGTGGTTCATGGAGGGCAACTCGCCACTGCATTCAGAGTGAAAACGGGTGTCAGAAAGGCTCCTCGCTCTCCCCTTTCCTGTTCCTGCTGGCGATTGACTGGATCATGCGGACGTCCGCAGTTCAGAAGTGGAATGGAATCCAGTGCTCGCTCTGGAAGCAACTGGACAACCTCGATTTTGCAGACAATCTTGTTTGTTGTCACACACCCACCACTAGATGCAAGAGAAGACCAACAAAGTAGCAATAAGATCATCACATCTGGGACTCAACATGCACAGAGGGAAGAGCAAGATCCTCAAAAGTAAATGCAGCCAACAGAGACCCTATCGCACTGGACTGTGTAGCACTGGAAGAAGTGGACACCTTTACCTACCTTGGCAACGTCATTGACAAGCAAGGTGGTACAGACGCCAATGTAAAAGCAAGAGCAGCCTTCCTGCAACTTCAGTATCTGGATCTCCAAGGACCTGTCTCTGAAGACAAAGATCAGACTGTTCAACAGCAACGTCAAGTCAGTCTTGCTGCATGGGGCCGAGAAAAGGAGAACCACGGCGGCTACCACCAACAGAGTCCAGATCTTCCTCAACAATTGCCCGAGAAGGATCCTGCCAATCCGCTGGCCTGACACCATCGGCAACCAGCAGCTGGGGCAGCGAACAAACCAGATCCCAGCAGAAGAGGAGGAAATACTCGAGCGACGATGGCGGTCGACCATGAAACACCTGGCGCCGAGACCTGGAGGCTCACACCGAGAGACTGGGTTACACCTGGGGTCAGTTGGAGAGAAAAGCAGAGGACAGAGATGCTTGGAGGACCTTGCTGGTGGCCTGTTCTCCAGAAGGGTTAGTAGGCGTAAATTAAATGTAACCTGGTAAAAAAAACAACAAATTAGGTTTTTATGTAGAGATTTTTATTTACCAAAAAGTGAAATAAATTATACCAACAGTATAAGAAATTCTATGCGGAAAAAACGTATGACGTCTTTCGAAATCCATCAGTGGGAACTTAAAAGTTTCCAGATAATACTTGAACTTCTTGGCCTTCAGTGAAGTTGCGCAAACTTCAAAGGAGCAATAAATAAATAAAGGGTTTCGCAGCCATTTCAAAGACTGAACTTGAAAAAAAAAAGTCATATTGATACGTTTTTATTTACGGTTTGGCCACTTCACTTGTTTTTCTAAGTTTTAACACGACTTACAAGTGACGGAGTTTAAGTTTGAGTTTTGGCTGTTCGATAGAAACCGTTTTAATGTGTTCAGTTAAAACCTTATACACGACTTCACTACCAGGAGCTCGAACGTTCCACGCAGTCAGAGCTTGAGGTTTAACTGGTTATTTTTTTATTCAGATATTATAAATTCTGACGAGGATTACTCGTCGAAAGCCGCCCGGCGCAAGCGCGCGCGGCCTCTCGCTCGGCCTCTCCCTCGGCGGCCGCGTGCTACGTGCTGTGGGTCGTGGGGGCGGGACCGTCGGTCGTAGGGGCGGGGCTGTATGGCGTGGGGGCGTGTCTGTGGGCGGGGCCTCGGCAATGACAGCCCACCCGGCTGAGGAACAGGATCTCCTGGTTGTAGATCAGTCATCGCGCTGCCAGTTTCTGTCCAGGTGAGTTGACTCTCGAACGTCTGGCTACAATTATACGTAAGTCTAACACTTCGCCGCTTTTGGCTCCTCTGCTGATATTAAAAATAACATGTGAGACATGTGAACATCACGTAGTATCATCATGTATGAAGCAACCTTTACGCATAAAGTTGTTTGCGCTACACGTGTTCACCACCGACCACCTGTGACCTACTTGTACTTTACTAAAACGAACTGTAGATTTTTCAGGCTAAAATATGCTGGAGAACTTTACATGGAGAAGCAGGTGGCATCTTGTTTATAGCAGTTGTCTTGCTACCATTAGGTTAGGGGTTCGAATCCCACTCCAGTTGGTCACCATACTACCTTGAATTGATACTGTGTGTAAGAAAACTGTTGGAGTAGATAATTTCTGAAGTTGGTAATGTAACAGTGCAAGTAATCTTGGACAAAGACATGGCTTAAATAGTAATAGAAAGTGACTGATGTGTTAAAGAAACTTTTGAGGGAGGAAAAAAAAAAAAAAAACATGAAATGTATCTCGATCTGCCTGGCGTGGTGGTGTGACATTTGTTCGGCTCCCCTCACTGACTCTACTCCAACTTTCTTTTCCTAACATACATCCACATTCATTCTAGTTATTGACCATCTCTCAAATCATCCGTGCCGGAATGTCACACATTCAGTGTTTCATTTATTCTGCGTGTTTTTCATGTAAAGATCCTCCCTAATGGTTTGAAAAGAGCAGCATGTTTCATGTGGGTACAACTGTGGGCCTGAGTGGGGGTGGGGCGTGGGAGGTCGGGGGGGCACCTTTAGGTATTTTCACTGTTCTTATACTAAAGATGTAGCACTGCGAAAAGGATAAGGTGCACTTCACCGTAGAAGTTAATCCTCTCTTTATTACTGTAGTTATGTGGACAAACTCAAGTGCGTTGAGACGGGACAGAAAATGAAACCGAGCGATCGTGTCCGACACAGAAGTATCATTTCAAACCCGTCACGTTGCTCTCTTATAACCCTCGTGATGGCTGCAATTGCCGTTTCTTTCTTCGTATTTTTTTTTTTTTTCCTCTCTGCTTGACTTTACAGTCGGGATGTGGGATGGGTTCGGGTAATGTCATCCGCGCTCAGAGTTGTGCGTTGGAACGGCCAGCAGGTGGCGTAATGGTTGGGGCTGCTGCCTTTGAACCCTTGAGAACGGTACTTACCCTGAATTGCTCCAGTAATAATTACCCTGCTGTACAAATGTGTAAACCGTTGTATTGTAAGTAGCTCAGCAATGTAAGTACCTTCGTTTGGAGGAAAGCATCAGCCACGTGAATAAATGTACAAACTTCTGTTTAATGGTTTTTCTGCCTACAGTGTCACTGGAGTCTTTAATACCAAGGATTTTTAAATGTAACTGATTGATATAAATTTCCAGATTTTCTGACTTCCAGAGACAAAAAAAATTAAAAAAAAAAAAAAAAATAGCAAAGTAGTTACAGGTAAGACAAAACCCTTATGTAACAGATGAAGGCTTTGACTGGCTGTAGCCACCCACACACGCACACATGCACATTTGTATTTGTGATCTAACAATCTGCGTGCGCTTCTTTACGCGCCACACCGTGACGTGATGGATGTGGCACAGCCCGAATGCGGTGTCGTTGCTTGTTCTCCAGGCCTGCGTGTCGTAAACGTGCGTCGCGTCCGACGAGTTTCGGCGCGGCACGTCCTGGCAGCGAGTCGTCCGGATCGGGCCGAGGAATCGCTTGCACACAAAGAACAGGTACCTGGCGCCTCTCCAGCCTATGAGCTCACCGCTCGCCCCCATCCTTGGCCCTTGTTTCTGGAGAATCCACAGGGCTGCTCGCTCTCAAGCGTAAATAACGTATCAGATTACACGTCAGTAAATAAAGACAATCACTTCTGGCCATCTGAAAAGTTAAACGTTCCCTAAGGGGGAATCGCTCTACCGTGAGGCTGGATCAGGCGAGTCGAGCATCAGTTGAGCTGAGCTGAGGTGAGGTGAGCTAAGGTGAGGGAAGAAAGTGGGGTAAACTGAGGACAAGAGCGCAAAGTGACATCGTACAGGTTAACTGGGAGCTCCCATCAGCTCCTGCTGGTTGGCTGACAGCGACCACGCTTTTTCCCGAAGGGTATGAAGAGCAGCCGCACCCTTTGCAGGCTTCGCTCTGCTGAACAGGGTGAAAGATGTGGGCCAGTGGAGGTGGACACGTGTCAGGAGTGGTCTCACGAGTTGTCACTGGCTGCTTCTCCAAGACTTACTGTTGTTAACTGCTCGGCCAGGTTAGGGTCGCGGTGATCCAGAGCCTATCCCAGACGCACAAGGCGCTAGGCTTATCAGGGTGCGCACTGGATGGATTGCCACTCCAGTAGAGAGTAGCCGCACACACAAATACGCACACCACAGGTAGAGTCAAAAATCCACCTGAAACGCACATCTTTGGACTGTGGGAGGAAACCAGAGCAGCCAGAGAAAACGCACAGGGACGCAGGAAAAACACGCAGAAGTCCTACGCCTGAACAGCTCAGGTACTTGCTGCTCCTGTCTAGATCTGTGGGTCAAGAGTCTAGAACGTGACAACGGGGACGGAAGGCGTTCGGTTTGTAACCCTCCGGTCATAATACAAAACAGCTTCTGGATGGTGTCTGGAGGAAAGGTTAACATCCGCGTGGTAAGTGGCACGGTCAAAGGGCGTCTTGCTGCTCCTTATCTCCTTTGCGCCTCTCCAATTCGTCTGGGTACCGTGGCTGCAGATACAAACTCTTCCTCGGTTATATCTGTTCTTTGGTCGTTACACGGTGAGAAGAACATGTCATTTACATCGATCAATTTAGCTGACACTTTTCCTCCAAAGCAACTTACAATGTTGAGCCACCTACAATTATTTACACACCTGGGTCATTTTTACTGGCGCAGCTCAGGACGAGTACCTTGCTCAAGAGTACTACAGCTGGAGATGGGAGTTGAACCTACGACCGTTGCGTCCAAAGGAAGCAGCGCTAACCGCTGTGCTATCGGGTGTGATGAGGAAAGTATTATTATAGTGTATTACAGGTACTTGGGACCTGTTGGGAAGGGGGCTCCTCTATTACCCTTAAGTGAGGTAACCAAACTGCTACAGTAAAAACAGAGGGAAAATTTCGTGATAAAAATGCGTTCACCAAGCTGGTAAATAACGATGCGGATGCTCCCCTACTTACGATGGTTCGGCTCCCGATTTTTCCGAAGTTACGGAAGCGATACGCGTTCGCTGGAATCCGTGCTTCGAGTTTTGACTTTCGATCCGTTCCCGCGCTCGCGATGTCATGCGGCGTGACGCTCTCTCCCGATGCCGGGCGACGGTAGCGAGCCGCGGCGTCCGCTCAACCGCGATCGCCGTCTCCGTAGCGTCACGCCGACAGGCGTAAACGAGCGACGCCGTGTTGAAATGAAAGCCTTTCGTTATTTTGCGTTCTCGCATCCCTTCGCGTCCGCTGAACACCCATGTGTGTCTCCTGCTTAAAATTACCCCATCTGTAGGCTAAGGTGAGTGTTCTGAGCACGTTTAAGGTAGACTGGGCTACGATAGGTGCGGACGGTAGGTGCGACGCTCCGTTCTTTCTCCGCTTACGATTTTTCCACTTGCGACGGGTTTATCGTAACGTAACCCCATCGTTAGTCGAGGAGCGTCTGTGACGTGCGAACGTTGAGTGTTGCAAGAAATTTTCCTATCTATTATTCGTTTGTACTAACAATCAGACCCCCTGCCTTGTTTCCTTGCAGTGCCGTTGACTGATCTTCGCTGTCTTTTTTTTTTTTTTTTTTTTTTCCCCCCCTCTTCGTTTCTTCAAGGCTGAGGTGTCACCTGCTGTGGAGACCTCTGACCCTTACCAGGTGCATTCATGCTACTTGGTGAGTACAGCCCAGGTGTTAGTCTCTTTTAGACACGATCGTACTCTCTCTCTCTCTCACACACACACACACACACACACACACACACACACACACACACACTTGCAGAGTGAACCAGGGTCACCTGGCGTACAGGGCAGTGCTGTCGAAACACAAAGAGGCTTTGTGACGTCTCTGACGTCCTCCTCTCCTTCCCCGTTCGCCATCCCACAATCGGGGCGATTACCTCACCCCTCTTACCTAATCCCGGCAATTTGTACTCTTCGGGACCGAGCGGTCGACCGGCATTCTTCGGACAGACCGAACGCGACACCTCTTTGCGCTGCCTCCGTCCGATACGCTCCGGCAGAGAAAGTGAATCTCCCCGTGACGTGCAACGCGAAATACGCCGAAAAATGCGCGTGAGGAAATGGGAATGAAATTCGTCGAATTTTGCACCGCTGGCGAAGAAATGGTACGCTTTCCGATCACGGGCCCTCGCCTCGCTCGTCCGGGTACGCCAGTCCCGAAACGGGCAGCCTGCGCCAACGTGCGTTAACTCGCCCGACACCCGTTTCTACGTTAAACGGGACCGTTGAAAGAAAACGCCAGAATTCACCCCCTCGCCCATTGTGATCGTAATCCTGGCCTTTTTCCACACTCGCCACCCACGGCAAAGGTGTCTCACATTTCCTGTAGTGGGGGGTTGAATGAACAGACATTGCGACGCTGGCACTTGGGTGCGGCTCTCTTCCCCCCCCCCCCCTTCTCTTTCTGTTATTTCAAGGATCCAGCTTCCTGGTTCACAGCAGAGTCACGTTGTGGCGGCTGAGATTTATCAAAGGTTACCTGCCAGGTGTTTTCAAATAATAGCGTAAGTTGTTTACGCGCATATTTTGCGGCTCCTCGGTCGGGGCGAGGTGCCAGGTGAAGGTCGGGCGCCTCGAGTTGGTCGCGTGTTCGTGCGTCTCGAGCCCTGTTTTGGAAACCTTTCATTGTTCCTCCTAACAATCAGCATTTCCTCGCGTTCCAGAACGCGCTCGAATACCGTAAACACACTCGGGCGTGTTTTCACCGGGGACAACATGCAAACGTGCAAATGAGCGCATCTATTTTTGGTCTGTTGAAGAGCCGGTTATGTTCGTGTCCTTTTTCAGTCGCGACGTACCTGTCGTTCTTTCGTTACTCGGCAGATCGCTTCAGCCAATTTGTTTTGAATTTCGACTTATCTGCCTATCTATCGATGTATAGTCAATTTTCAGGTGTGGTTTTCTTAGACCTTAGAGTGCATTGCGTTTTCTTCGCTGACGGGATAGCTAGGATTTCGTGAACGCGACATGTATTTGCCTGCTCGGCTCGCAGGTGACGCTCCTGTTCTGCTGGGTGCGTTTTACCGTCAAGTTTTTAAATCAGCTCACTTCCACAATTAGTCGGTCTTCGTGATCGATAAAAATAGACGCAATGGTAACCAAGCAATGTCAACAATCGCTTGTCCCAAGTGGGGTCGCGGCGAGCCGGGGCCTAACCCGGCAACGCGGGACGTAGGGTTGGAGGGGGAGGGGACACACCCAGGACAGGGCGCCAGTCCATCGCAAGGCACCCCAAGCGGGACTCGAACCCCAGGCCCACCACACAGCAGGCAGAGGCCAAGCCCGCCGCACCTAGACGGAATGGCGAAAATGCTTATGTGCTTAATCGGTCAATAATTAGCACTTAATTGGAGTTCTTTATGGCAGAATATTTTCATTTGCATTATACCACTTTTAATTTTCATGTTGGTAAAGTTAATAGTAATATTAAAATAAAATCCTTACAATGCAGTATACACACACATTTTCTAAACCGCGTGTCCCATACGGGGTCGCGGGGAACCGGAGCCTACCCGGCAACACAGGGCGTAAGGCCGGAGGGGGAGGGGACACACCCAGGACGGGACGCCAGTCCATCTCAAGGCACCCCAAGCGGGACTCGAACCCCAGACTCACCGGAGAGCAGGACCCGGTCCAACCCACTGCGCCACCGCGCCCCCACGCTACGTGTTAATAATTAACCTTTTATTGACTTTGCAATACGTGGTTCAAGCAGTGTTGGAGTTATAAACGAAATGAATTATCAAGAGCCTTCTGTTCTGTTTTCTTCCTGAGATCAGGAAGTTGTTACATTAAGTTCAGTACATCCGCAGTTACGGTAACTTTTCAACTGTATCGTGTTGGATGGAGTCAAACAATGTTATGATAGATGTTACAACTAGAAATGGGAAGTATAACATAAAAAAGCCTTTAAGTAACAGTAATTCCAAGGAAAAAATGATTTGGTGTCCAGTCTGTTTCACAAAGGTTGCCTGTAATTTTCCTGTACTATTCTCATATTCACTCCCAATTCAACAGATGAGGAAGATCACTGATCTAGACACCTCTCCAAAACTGTATGGGTCAGGGTGTAAAAGACCTATAAATCCACCCTCTTGGTCTGATTGGATGTGCTGTGTACTGGGTTTTAGGGGTAGGGGCTTCTTTGAAGAAAGGACCTAAATGTATACATACCTGTTGCTTGGCAACCCTGCTATGTGAAGCTCAGCTCACTGGAGCTCCTTTTCGGACTGTTGCTCAGAAGCCACAATGCAACTGTCTCTCCGTTTTAGCCATTTCATGATTTTATCACTTTTTCAACATCGTTTTGGATTTTTTTTTTTTTCCTATTGACTGTTTGTGTTTGTCAGTTTCTCTTCATTTGTACAAGCCACATTTTTATTTACTAACCCACTGTAACAACAGGTCAGGCTCGTGAATGTGTTTGGTCAATTTCACAGCAATAGAACGCAGTCAGGTCAGAACAATAATCTTGATCAATAATCAGCGTATTGGGAATATGAAAATACGCACAAGTAGTCAATTAATGCCAAGCAATTTGTGCGTTCTAGAGAATTCCATGGAGGTGGAAGGGCCTTGGAGAGAAGTCTCCAGGAGGACGGACGGGCCGGAAGACGGCAGCACCCGTGTTGCAAGTCGTCCCCCATCGAGTAGTCTGAGGGCTCCTTCTGCTGATGTCCCCTCCTTGTGCCGGTCTCTGCCAGTCAGCATCAGTCCGAACAGGTACTGACTCTGACTCACAGGCGCTGACGGACAAATAGACCCATTTAATACCTTCGGTATTTTGTTTTTTGACTTGCAGCAGTGCGGTATGGGTAGGTTGCATTGGAAAGAGGCGTGAGGAACACATCTTACTCATATGTCTTGGCTAATGTCCTAACTGCCTCAAACAGACGTGGCTCCCAGATGGTCACGTGCAGGTCTGCGTAGCTTTGGGAAGATGGGACCCAGACATTTCTACTTAAGCTTCAGAGTTTTTCCCATTTCCACGTCGGTCTTGCTTGAGACTTGATGCTGGTTTGTGGCAGCTTTCAGGGCTGCGATAGAAACGTGGTATTTACCACAGCACGGGTGCTTTCGTTTGCTCTCTGATGCTGACAGAGCATTAAATAAATAAATAAATAAATGTAAATGTATCAGACACTTTTCTTCAAAGCAACTTCCAATGAACTCTGTTTAGTGTTATCAGCCCACACTCCTTATTCACCGCGGTGACTTACACTGCTAGATACACTACTTACACTGGGTCAATCATCCATACATCAGTGGGACACACTCTCTCTGCGTGAACCTGAACAGCATGTCTTTGGAGTGTGGGAGGAAACCAGAGCACCTCGAGGAGACCCACACCAACTCCACACAGAGTGAGCGGCGTTCGAACCCACATCCTCTCACACCACCCAGGCGCTGTGAGACAGCAGCGCTACTCGCTGTGCCACTAATTGCTGTGAAAGTCTCGATCACACACAGTGAATAATGGAGCTACAACCTGACATATCAACTGTGAACTTCCTGTACGTGTGAATGAAAATCGGATAAATGATAAATGACCGATAAATGAAAATCGGAATATATAGTCCAGAATTTCCCTGTTTTTGCTGCAGAAAATGTATAAATGTTATCCTTTCTATGTCCCGCTCATTTCAGGTCGAAAGGGGGCGAGTCCCAGTCCTCTTCAATGCCGTCGATACCCAATCCGTTTCCAGAGCTGTGTAGCCCCGCCCACTCTCCGGTCCCAATGGGCGCTCTGCTGGGACAGAGCACCTCCTCCGCTGGGGCCACGCATGTGAGTGACGGCAAGGCTTCGCGTGAGAGCTGCAAACGAGTCGCTCCAGATAAGTCAGGAGGTTGTCGCAACATTGCCGTGTTGTTATCGCGTTGCCACGTAATTAGTCCCCGCTGATGTGTTTCGGGCCGTCGGCGTGCTGTGCCGCTTCACACTCGTGCTGGTCTGCACTCCCAAGCAGTTGATGTGTTTTTTCTGGCCTTTATGGAGCAGGTTCAGGACAACCTGTTGCGGCGTTTTCCTTTACCTTGAGCCGATGCTTTTCTCCAAAGCGACTTTGCAGCGTTAGGCTGTAGAATTATTTAAACAGCTGGCTAATTTTACTGGAGTACCTTGCCCAATAGCATTACAGCTGGAGGTGGGATTTGAACCTACACCCTTTGGGTTCAAACATTGTAGGTCTAACCACAGCTGTACCAGCTGTCCCTCTTGGTGGTCCACCATAAGTCATTTTTATAAGGCAGTGATCTTAAATGTATTAATTTAGCTGACACTTTTATCCAAAGTGATTTACAGTGTTAGGTGGTGTTTACTAAGCTATTTACAATTCTTTACCCATTTATACAGCAAGGTTTTTTTTCTTTTTTTTTTTTTTAACTGCAGCAACTCTGGATAAGTAAATTTTTCCTAATGGGTAGCATGGCGGTTACAGCTGGGACCTCCAGCTCAGAGGACAGGGGTTCGAATTCTGCCCGAGTCGTATTACCCTAAATTGCCTAGTAGATGTCCTAAATTGCTCCTGTAAAAATTACCCAGCTGCGTAAGTGGTAGTGACCTGCGTAGCGGTGCAGCAAGTAGCACTGGTGCCTCGCAGCTCCTGAGCTGTGGTTTTGTACTTGGGTTCGAAAACCACCTCTGTGTGGAGTTTTTATATTCTCACTGCGTTCACTCGGTCTCCCCCTCACAGTGTAACAATGAGGAAGAGTTCAACAGTAAACCCCTTCCGTGCACTTCCTTACCGTGAAAACCACACAAGTGCCCTTACCGTACCTTACCTTACCTTCCCTTACTTTACCTTGCTGGAGGGTATTGGAGCAGGAGCAAGGATTCACCCCTGGCTTCTCCAATTACAAGGAGATGGTTCTAACCACAGCGTTACCTCCTGCCCCATGTGCTTGTTCAACCATGAGTAGAGGTGACCATGGAGTTACACACACACACACACACAGTCTGAAACCGCTTGTCCCAAGTGGGGTCACAGCGAGCCGGAGCCTAACCCGGCAACTCAGGGCACAAGGCCGGAGAGGGAAGGGACACCCCCCGGACCGGACGCCAGTCCATAGCAAGGCACCCCAAGCAGGGCTCGAACCCCGGACCCAGCCAAAACCGCTGCGCCATCGCGTCCCCCCGGTGTGGAGTTATATGTCAGTACTAATTATCCTTCTCAGCATTAATTATTAAAAGTTGTAGAGACTGTCAGCGTAAAAGCTTTATTATACTGCCGGTGTTGGAGAAGGGTCCCGATAGTCAGTTAAATCTGTGTTCTTCCGAATAGGGGTTGTCAGTTAAAGTGTGCTGGGGCGTGACTGCTGTTGCGGTCTTCAGGTATGTGCCAACGTGTCGTCTACATCGTGGCTGGCACAGGCCCTTGCGCATGCTGTCGTGTCGCAGCCTGACGCCCTCAGTTCCCCTGTAATTAAGTGCCACGGGCGACAAGCTGTCACCGGGGGCTGGTGTGTTCCAGGGGTGAATCGACCTAGAGGTGCGGCGGCTGTCATCTCATGTGGCACCTCACCTCAACCAAGAGGAAGTGCCACGCAGTCCTGTACAGGTGCTCATCTGCAGGTGTGTCCTCCTACACACACACATCCTTGAACAAGAAGTAATAACGTATTGTGGCACGCTGTGCTCTGGGTTCGGATGGGGCAAAGAAGGACGCGTGGACGGCGTTCGTTGCAAGCCTGTATTAGAACGCTGGCACGCAGGGAAATAACGCTCTCGGTCCGAGGACCCCTTTTCCTCAAGGACCTGCACCTCAAGCCAGCCTTCCCAGCCTGCTTAGTACCTCTTAGGCTTTCTCTCTCTTCCCCGCCCCCAAACACAGTCACCCCCTTACATTCCCTGTAAGTCCCTCCCGTGGTTGAACACTTAATTCCATTTTTCCCGGAATTCACACACTTTCTGAACCGCTTGTCCCATACGGGGTCGCAGGGAACTGGAGCCTAACCTGGCAACTCAGGGCGGAAGGCCGGAGCGGGAGAGGACACACCCAGGATGGGACGCCAGTCCATCACAAGGCACCCCAAGCGGGACTCGAACCCCAGACCCACCGGAGAGCAGGACCCGGTCCAACCCACTGCGCCACCGGCCCCCCCCGATTCAGCTATTTACAATAAACCCCTTTCCCCGCCCAAACTCCTGGTAATGCGGCTCGTTATAATATGAAGGTAGTGTTGGAAGATCGCGGAGAACAGATTTCACACCAAAAACCATTCTAAACTGAGCCTAGCTTCATTTCAGCTTTAATTTTGGTTAATTTTTTTTTTTTTTTTTGAGGTGGCGTGGTACAATGAGAAGTGCTGTCGTCTCATAGCACCTGGGTGGTGCGAGAAGAGGTGGGTTCAGCCACTGCTCAGTCCATGTGATGCTTGCATCTCCCCCAATGTTAGCATGAGTTTCTTGCGGGTGCTCTGGTTTCCTTTCGCAGTCCAGACGTCAGCTAAATACTACATACTATGCAGTGTCCGTTGGAAGTCGCTTCGGAGAAAAGTGTCTAAATATAAATTGACAGTCACACATTATGCGTTTTGGAAGCTCTGTGCAAAAAATGGCAAAAACGCACAAAGAAAATCCGTAGCGAAGCTCTGCCAATAAGTGTCAGTTTGACCTAGACAAGAATGTTTTCTTTGCACGTCACAAAGGAAACACTGGCAGCGTCTGGGCAAGCTGGAAATAATTGCTATCTTCCTCCGAGTAAATAGTCGGGCGCTCTTCGGGTGCCAAGACTTTGTAAATGGGACGTCGTAACGGAACGGCGCTCTGGCAGCGGTGGGATACGCGAGGTCGTGCTGTTCCATTTCCGACGCGCGAGGCCCAGGCCGGAGCACAATGTTCGATATTTTCAGAAACAAAGGAGGCGCTCTCAGCGCTGAAAACGGCGCATTCTTAAAATACTTGTTTATGACATTTGCGAAGTGCGGTGACGAGGAGTTCTTTTCGACTCAATTAAAGAAAATTGCAGAGTAACTGCGCGTGAAATGATCGCCGATCAAAACGGCGCCGAAAGGATTTGTGCTTTTAAGCGTAATGTGCCGGCGCTCGGAGCACTTATCAAACTCAACGGTCCGGAGTTGCCGGCGCGAGTTTGATTAAAAAGCGAAATTTGGGAGCGAGGTTACGTTTTGAACGAACGTGGAAAATTGATAGCTGCGAGACGTCGAACGTGGAGCCGGGTTCCCGCGTTTGTCTGCCGTTTCGTGAGAAACGTTCCTGCTCGCGAGTTTTTAATTTCGGGAAAGAGTTCCGCGCGCACGAGCGCGACTAGCTGTTTGTGTTGCTGGATCCCGCTATTTTGTTTCGCGTCCCTGAGACTCCAGCAGCGGAGCAGGACTGACCTACGTGATGCCCATTTCTCCATTAATAGGAGTAATAAGGGGCGAAGGATATTGAGCCGCGGGGGGGGGGGTCACCGCAAGGAATTCGCCCAGTTTACCCCCAGCAGTCCTGCGCAATCACTGCATGCCACAAGGAATAGGAGCAGGAGAAGGGTCCTCTGCTGCACTCCTGGCCCGGGGCAGTACGGGCCCCCAGATTGATCGGCGACCGTTTCGGGTCAAATAGGCCCGAAGAGACAAGAGAGGACAGAGAGCAAGTTCTTACAGTCTGCATTGGCATCGCTCATCCTGGCGTTTTCGTGGCTGCTATCATGACTGGATGCCTTCCAGCAGGAGTACGCTGGGTTCTCATCTTACTTTCACATTTGAGTAAATTTTCCCAGACATTTTCCAGCTTGTCGTTTAATTTTTTTTTCCCCCGCCGCCGCTTGTGTGTTTTCGAGCATTTTTGTTTTTTGCTGAGTGAACGCACCCTGATTTATGCACCCACACACCCAACGAGGAGGAATGTGGGACCGGATCGATGCGGTTGTCTTCCGCCGCGTTTACAGCTCGTGTCTGGCGTCTGCGAGTTCGTGAGATCAATAACGGGACGAGAGGTGTTTCACGTGTTCGTGACGACGCGATGAATCAGCAAGCAGTTTAAAAATGAATAGGAATTAATTTTCAGTCATTTTAGATTATTAATGGAATGGAATACACGCTTAATTCATTATTAATTCAATTCATTATGATTTATCTGAGGTTTTTACATAAGTTTTACATAACTCGTGAATAAATTGAGGGGTGTCGGTATTAAGTTTTTATTGACTGTGGCAGTGGCAAGATTGGCTTCAAACTTATGTAGGTACTTTTGTCCTAAGTGTATCCTAAGATGAGGACTCGGTGTTATTTTTCCATATAGTACACACTTGCACAGTTCTATGTTTTAACCCCATCTGGATATTGATAATTGTTCATAATTCCAGTCATCAGGTTTTATTGAATGTCCACCTGGGACCACAACTGGTAAGATCATGTAGCAGAAGGTGAAAAAGAAGTCGCAGGGCGGCGGAATATGCATAGAGAAGTGGGAGATATGAGGTTAATTATTGTTTTTTATTATTTTTTTTGACATTCTCAGATGTGTGTGCTACTGCTTAATATTGTTCTTCTTTTGCTGCAAGTTCTTACCATTCGTTCATCGTCCTTTGTCAGTGTTCGTTTTGTTGCGTGTATTTGCCCATCACCCATCACTCTCTATGGACTTATCAATAAGTTACTTTTTTCAACTTGTTTGTCCACACATTGCCGAGTGTCTCCTGCCTCTGGTCATCGTTTAGTTCCATTTGCGTGCGATGATAACCGGTACAAACAGGTGTTTTAACATGAACTAAGCGTCCGATGCCTTGGCAGGTGGTGAAGGTGTACGGGGAGGATGGTCGCAGCCGCTCCCTGTGGGTCCACGCGGGCACTACGGCGCGGGATGTCAGCCGCATGCTGGTGCAGACCGCTCACTGCGCGGACCAGGAGAGCTGGGCTCTCATCGAGCTGCACCCGGCACTGGGACTGGGTGAGGCTCGGAACTCAGCGTAGGGGTTGCCTGGAAAAGAAGGGACTTCAGTTGCTTAGAGCCATTTTAGCTAATCTTTTACTAAAAATAACTGCAAAAATGACAAAAGGGTATTTTGTCTGCTTTAAAAAAATGATAGAAATAGTGGTAAACTCTCCCACACGCTGTCTGAAACCGCTTATCCCGAGTGGGGTCGTGGCGAGCCGGAGCCTAACCCGGCAACACGGGGCGCAAGGCTGGAGGGGGAGGGGACACGCCCCGGACGGGACGCCAGTCCGCCTGGTGGTAAACTTTCACAGCAAATATAGACTGAACGAAAGCTATAGATGGGCTAAGTTTAAAAATTTTTTGAAAGTGTGGGCACCCTTCATGGAAGTGATTAAAAATGAATATATAATTAATATACACGTGGTCCCCGATCTACGATAGGGTTACGTTCGACAAAATTCATCATAAGTCAAAAATATCATAAGTCGATAATGCATTTAATACACCTAATACACACCTTTTCGTGATGGACTGGGAGATGCGGATCGATGCCGCTGCCCAACGTCGCGAGAGAGTATCGCTCCACATATCGCTTGCCCGGGAAAAATCCAAAATTCGACATTCGAAGTATGGTTTCTGCTGAATGTCTATCACCGGCTCACCCTCGTAAAGTCAAGAAAATCGTAAATCGAACCATCGTAAGTCGGAGACCACCTGTAACGCGATGGGTGATATTTTGGGCTTAAACATATGGGAAGTCATACTTTTATTTACATGAAATATTTTTCAAACACATTTGTTTCTACTACATGCATACTGTATGAGTGTATTTTTGGTACAGTAGAGCTGTTGTCTGGATATGGGGGTTGAGGTCGTGGAAGAAAGGATGATGTATGAACTTGACACAGTTGCGAGTCATATATATACAGTATCTTTAGAAGGACTTTAGAAAAGAATGAAGTTTCATCTGATCAGAAGAAGCTTCCAAGGAGCGTGTCCCGGCTCTCCAACTGTCTCTCTTTATACCCCAAGAGCGCTGTCTTGAGGATCACGAGACTGTGGTTGAGGTGCAGGCCACCTGGCCGCTGGAAGGAGACAACAGGCTCCTCTTCCGCAAGAACTACGCCAAATACGAGTTTTTCAAGAAGCCAATGGTAACGGGCCCGCTTTCGCTCTCTTCGCCGCCTACGTTACTTCATCTGTCCTGGTCTTCCAGTTCTAAACAGATGCCTGGACTGCAGACGACTGCGTTGGTGAATTTTCCCTCATGTCCCGTTGTTATTTCAGCAGTTCTTCCCAGAGCACATGATATCCGACAGCGCTGATGTCAACAAAGGCATGACATCATCAGAACTCATCCAGGTGAGATGATGCGACAACCCGGCGTCGATGACCGAGTGCGTGAGAGCGAGAGACGCGCTGAAGGAAAAGTGCATATGCTCCGTGTGTATGGTTTTGTTTTACCGACACGGCCGTCATCTCGGAGATGGCCTCGACTCGCCGTGAGCCGAGTCGCTGCCATAGAACTCGCCGGTCAGCAAACGGGAACGAACGTAGACCTCGTAAATAGTTGGGACGTTTTTCTCCGCCTCCGTTGTGTTTGCTGTACCGGTAGTGGATGAAACGTGCATCGTCAGCAAAACATTCCAACTGCTCCGAGTCTTTCCTGTAGACACGCTCGCTGATGGTGATGCGTGTTCTTGGCGGAATGTGGTACAAGTTACAATGACAAGCTCATCGCACACTAAGTGTGCAGTCCAACTCATTTTGACTGTATATATACTGCTCTATTTATACTGTTAAGTGGTTCCCACCACTTAGTTTTGACTGCAGTGTAGCTGTGGGAGGCACAGGGTATATGAGCGGGGTTTGCTTGGCTGCACCGAAACAAGGTCCTTTCCGCCCATAACCTGCGGTAAAGTGGAAACGTTCTCTCGCTTCCCGGTTACGATCACGGTCGGGTGTAAGAAGACGACAATGACCCTCCTTTCCCCGACCAGAACCTGCTGAACTCCGGGAGCTGTCCGGAGATCCAGGGCTTCCTGCAGGTGCGGGAGCCAAGCCGCAAGGCGTGGAAGAGGTTCTGCTTCTTCCTGAGGAGGTCCGGCCTCTACTGTTCCACCAAGGGCTCCTCAAAGGTCGGAACCCCAGCTGGGGCCCCCACTCGCACGATTTAGTTATTCATCAGCAGCTTTGATGCACTAATGTCACGGTGTAGGCACGTTCATTTTCAGCAGCAGTGTTCAGGGTGCTATCACGTCTAACAGCGGTAGCCGTGTGCCCCATCTCGAAACCGGTAAAAGCCTGCTGTTGAATACTGCTGCATAGAGAAAGGGCGATAATGGACAACGTACTTTGTATATGACAGGGTACGTCCTGAAAGGCGGTGACCTCGTCCGCGTTTGTCTTTCAGGAGCCTCGGCATCTCCAGTACGTAGCAGACTTGGAAGATCTGAACATCTACGGCGTCATCGATGGCCGCAAATTGTACGGCGCCCCTTCCGACTTCACCTTTTGCATAAAGGTAATAAAGCCTCAAACTTTCCCGACTCTTTACAATCCGGAACAATCTTAACGCTACGCAGCAATGCTCTAGACGATGGCGACCACCGGTTTAATAACCGAGGCTGGAAGCGATCATTTCAGAACACAGGGGGACACGTAGGATCGTTGCATATCGCTGTGCGGTACAATGTGACAGACGGATACGCAATGAAAGCGTGGCAATAACAACAAAAGACAAAGAAGCAGCTTTAGGAGACAAATGACCTCCGCGAGCAGCTCTGTAGATCGGTGAGAAATATCGATGCGAGGACCACGGCGGCGGTTTCGGCTGTTAAGGAGCTGCTGCGCGAGCCGGACTGACGGCGGTTGGCATGTGTCCTCCCCCCCAGCCGAGCAGGAATCGCGCACGCTCGCGGGACATGAAGCTCCTGTGTGCAGAGAACGAGCAGATCCGCACGTGTTGGACCACCGCTTTCAGGCTCTTCAAGGTGGGTGCCATGCCCTCGACCGCTTTTACCCTTACGACTTGCGTGCCGGTTCACTCGTTCATGTCCGTTGTTGGGATCCTGTCCTCTGCTTACATCTGAACAAGCTCTGGGCGTCTCTGCATACCTTGCATGGCACGCTTACCGTGTTTGGTGCCTCTCGCTCTTTCACACGCCTGGTGCACAGCTTGTTGATGTGTCGCGAAGTGTAACTTTACAGTGAAGCGTTTGCCGGGAAATGCATTCAGATGCTGTTGTGGCGAATGACAAAAACTACCTGCTGCTTTGTAACGTCCCTGTCAACTTTCTTGCACAGGATGAATGTCTTTTTTTTTTTTTTTTTTTTTTTTTCTTTCTTCCCCTCCTTGTATTTAATTGTGTCCCATATGTCTGGTGGCAACAGTATGGAAAACAGCTCCAGTGTAACTACCAGCTGTCCCAGTCCATACGGCTGCAGGAGGGTGCCGTGCGTCAAGGCCCCAAGGTAACGCTGCTGTGGTAACATGCAGGGTGAGCAGAACTGGGGTCAGACTGGGGTATGTATGCCCAAGTGTCACATTTACGTTAATTTACATTATTTTTACATGTATTCACTTAGTCGACGCTTTTATCCGAAGCGATGTACAAATATGACTATACGGTATTTATCTGGCACCTTTATCCAAAAAAAGCTTATGATGATACATTTGCATGTATTCGTTTCTCCAAAGCGACGTACATCTCATAGAAAATACAGTGTGTTCGTTGCATTAGGCGAAAGAAACACTTAAGATGCAGATGTGTGATTCTTAAGTGCAGTTAGTTTCTTTCATCATATGAATCAATGTTCATCACACGAGTAGCTGCATAGAACTCTATCTGAATATCGACGATTCCTAATTACCTTCCTAGTAGGTTAAAAAAAAAAAAAAAAGAAAAAATACAAGATGTGTATATATATAAACATATACGTTATATTACAGAATTAGCTGCGTGAAGGTTTATCTGGGCATGATCTCAAAGTTATGGTGCATGAACATTTACACCTTACATGAACTTAAGAGATGATGGGCGAAGTGAGTCTGGAAGAGGTGAGTTTTAAGAC